>NW_024582479.1:1200822-1220822 GCF_018398535.1 Haplochromis burtoni | reverse complement strand
AAAAGACTGACCTACAAAAAAGATGATGAACTCCTTCACCTCCTGAGTCACAGCCACCTAATCCACAACAAAAACACCCTAAACAAAAAATAATTAAAAAAATAAATATACGTAGGAGTATTGGCATCAACCGAAATGTTATTTTTTTGGTTTTTTTGCATGTGTAAAAGTGTAAAAGGTATGAGCTATCCATCCTCATAAGCTGCTTTGATCTCCTTGCGTCAGTAAGACATAAAATACTTCTGTTCATACTTAATGCCTTTTAGGACTGTGACTCAATTTCAGTATTAAACGTAAAGTAATCTGAAAAATGTTGATATTATTGTAATATTTGTGAGAGGTTTTTTAAAGTTTCAGTTTTAAGTTTCAGCTTAATTTCATTGCAGTGTATTGAGTAAAATCAAAGAACTGCAATGCCGTGCACGGAAAATAAGATTTTTCCCTTTCAGTGCTGAGCTATATTGTGTGAATTTGATTTCAATATAGATGGATTTTCCATACTCTACTTACACTAAGTAGCGATATCCTGTGTGTTGCAGTTAATCCCCAGGCATTATCATAAATAGATATTTTATTGCTATATGCATTTGTGCTGTATGCTCTGTAGATGTGCTCTCACAGCCAGCAAAACATATAAAGTGAAATAACAGCTGTTTATTGTCCCTAAAGACATTCATGAATGTTTAAATACAGTTTCAGATGCACATTTCATACTCTGCTGACCACATATGTGCAGCTCTACTTGCATTAATCCTGGCAGTACACTGGACCAAAGTCCGACTTTTCCCTCTTTTATTCTCCTACTGGAGCTTTCTTAGAAGCAAAAGGAATTTAAAAACCAGGCTTGGTCCAGCAGATTTACAAAACTGAAGCAAGAGACTGCATGAGCATGGAAAACTTTCAGAGTTTGATTGAGAAAACTAAATTGGACTTTTAGTTTAGAGACTATAACATAAGATATGCATTCTGCGTTTACCTAATACTTTTCCAGCACATTGCTTTAACCTTCCCCTTCACTTTACCATTATGGTCATAGCTGTACATATATATAGATTCTCATAGCAGCCTTGGAGGAAGTGATAAGAAAATACACATCCTGCTGGAGGGGATCTGCCAGAGTCCTGCCAATCAATGTGCAAGTTCACCAAAAGTCAAACAAATATAAGAAAATTTGGTTTTGTTACTCCTGGCAGCACTGTGGGTATGAGGGAATGAGGAATGAGGGAAGAACTAATCTGACAACATACTGGGAATTCCTGACAGCAGGAACAGACAGGACAACGGAGAGGTAAACAATGTGCAGGGCAACCGAAAAGCTTCAAAACGGTGTAAAATAATATTTGCCCTGTGACGGAAAAATACGTACTAACTACATGAAGTGAGGTACAGTGAATGCACTGCTTCATCTTATTATAACAAGTTTACTACATTACTACATTTTTTTCAAACTTCAGCCGCGTTAAAAAACAATTTTCAGTAAAACGTCCCCACTCCATTGCAATAAAACTTTAATATATAAAATAATGACACTTTGATTTACTGGTTGAAGAATAAGGAGTAATCCAAGCGTGTCAGACGTACCGATGTTATTTGAGTGGGCGTTTACCCGGGAGACACCTGTTCCTCTGTCAACTTACAACTTCGACTTACTAATTATGTCTGAATAGGAAGAAAGCTATTAGTTATTTCTTACCTTATTTTTAGAGCGATTGGGAGGGGGGGGGTCCTTTTTCCTCCACGTGTTCAGATGATCACTGTTCCCGCAGTAAATTCAAATTTAATAAATTAAAAGCGCTGAAAAAAAAGATCAAAAAAGGGGAGAAGAATTTAAACCGGCAGACGAGGCAGTGCGTATGTTTGACAGGAGAGGTCTGAAGGTGAGCACCGACTCGATGCAACAGGAAAACGCTCACCCGCAGCCTCGCCGCGCTTCTCGAGTGTGTGCTGATTATACTGCTTAAGTTGTGGGGACATAAATCTGTTTAGTCATACTCTTTTGGGTCCCGCCTTCTTTTTGAGAGCAAAGCCAAAGCCGTTGCTATGAGCCACTAATTTTTCGAGTGTGGACTGAACTCTGGTTAAAGTCAAGAAAATGATATATTTAGGTAAGGTTTGGAGTTGGAAAGGCTTGGAAATAAATTCAGGTCGGCGCAGTGTTGTTGATGTTAGAAACACGACTGTGTGTGGGTGAGTGGCCTAGAGGAATGGAAATAACCGATCATAGAAGAAAGAAAGTGATATTTAAAGAGCAGAACTCAATTAAAATAAATAACACAACGACTACTACTTCCATATCAATAAATAAACAGCCATAACGTGTCTTCTGAGCTCGCCAATTTATTTATTTAGTCTGAATTAGTGTGTTTGTACATTACACGTCAAATAGTACTATAAACTGTGAATATCCTGAATGATTATGCGCGGTGGAGTTCCTCTATACTGTACTGAGTGATGATTTGTCATACACCAAACTGCGGTATGTAAAGAACCAAAGAATGCTGTATGCAAAATGTCAGTTTTTATGGCATCCTTTGAGTCATGTGACGAGTTTATTATATCAGTGGTTTGGGAGTCAGATATTAGTTCTGGTTCCTGCTTCTAATAAATTATGCATTAACTTTACATTTGAAGTAAAATAAAAAGCTGCTCTTACAGGCTATTCAGGACTTTATCAAATATGGTGCACATTAAAAAAAACACATGGGAAAAGCTCAAATCCGTACTGAATGGTGTTAATCTTTTGGATGTTCGGGCATCACTACTAAAAAAGGAAGAAAGATGGAAATCACTGTATGGGTTCAGAAAAACTTGAAATAAAACAACAACAAACAAAGGTTGTTGGTGCACCCAAGTTAAACTATGCAGGAATCTCAAAGATGCCAAAAACTGTCCCTCTAATGATCACTTGAGGCTGGCTTCAAAAGAGAGTCATTTCCCACAGAGTCATGTTAAAAATACAAAAGTTAACAAACTATACAATCTTATAGGTATAGTTTTCCCTTAATAACGTAACCTTTGAGATACTGATAAGGGTTAAACTTAGGGAAGTGACTGCTTTGATTGACAGATGTGGTAACAAAGGGAACTGTAACCAATACCTGTCTGTTAGTGCTCATGTCCTCTAATTCGACTCACTGACCGAAACCTTTACACTACAGTGCTTTCAGGAGCACATAATGGAGTGATCCGATTTAATATTACAGCTTGCTGTGTCTTAAGAAGCTTGAGCTTTTTTAGTTTCTGTATAGTGAAATTCAAGTATTTAGTAACTGGCTCCATGTGGTGTGCACATTCACTTAGCTAGCCAAAGATTCTGTCCCAGGTGGAAACAAACATTTGGAGGTTGTATAAGGAAGGGCATCCGGTGTAAAAGTCTGCAATATCGAATATGTGCTGATACCTGCTGTGGTGGTCCCTTGTAAATATGGGAGCAGCAAAAAATAGCTTACTTAGTATTAACCAGAAAATAGTTTTGTTTATAAACAAAGCTTCCTAAACTTTATTTATGGTTCCTAAAAAAAAACAAATGGCGTCACTAAAACTGCTAATGTTTAACAACAGTGGATGATGTTATGGTGGCCATGTCCATTTTTTATCTACAGTCTATGGTTAACACATCACCATGTAAGGAAAAAATATTTATACACAAGATTCAGCTACCAGCTTCTGTAGGCCGAGCTCATTTAAGATAAACTGAGGAGAACAGGAAAACTGTCAGAGCCATCATCCCACGATCCCAGGAGGAGAGGGACCAACCGGCTTGTTATCAGCGCGCTCTTAAAAAGTGACTCTGAAGAGAAAGAGTCCAGGTGCTAATCTGTCAGCCATTGAAAAGATTTGATGCATTCTGAGAAAAAAAAATGCAAAAACAGCTGAAACTTTTATGTTACGCAAGAATGGAATGACGTTTTTATTGATTTCCTCAGTTGCCCAAAAATGTGCAGAGTTGCCAAAATGTGACATGAATCAACACTGCGGTAACGCCGTGTCCCAACACTTTGGGGTTTCTAGAATCAAAATAAAATCTGAGAGTATTTCTCCAAAAAACAATCCATTTCAGATTCATTAGATACAAACGTCTCGTTTAAATTAAATAAATGTTTTAAATGATTTAGAAAAATGTTTATTGTGTTATTTTTGTGGAATTTCTAAATGTTTCATGAGCGTTTTTGTACACTGAGTTTTATAAATGTTGAACATCCAAAGATTAATTTTTTTCTTTCCTTTTTTTTTTACAAACTATCTCAAATGATAAACATGATGCCCAGCAACATTACGATGCATATGTAGTTAATGTTTTAAACACTGTTTAGCCTCTCTAGGTTTTCTGGATAATACTATACTACCACAGACTTCACAAAAAAAGGGGGGTGATTTTGTTTAGATACAGGAGATTTTATTTAGCATTTTGTGTACAAACATAGGCCGCAAATGCCTTCCAAACATGTTTGCCCTCAGAATACAGTATTCCTTTTTTTCATTATTCCTTTTTACAGTTCTACAAGCAGAACATTGAATATTTAACAGGAACAAGAGTTAAAAGTTGAGGAATAAAAAAAAGTGTTGTTGGTCACCAAGTCTCATCCTCACCTTTACATCGTTATATGCTCAGTAATGCAAAAGAATACTTTTTGAAGGTTGGAAAAGCCTAATTTAATGGCAGCATGTTGTTGAAGAAGTGGCAATAGCAGTGTCGTGTACAGTAAATGCAAGAGATTTGGAACTTTCATATAGAAGAATATATGGTCAGAGTACTCCACAGAAAAACGAAACCTTTTTTTTTTTTCTCGGTTGGGACTGAGGTTGTGGAGGGAACTGTATTATGGAGGGTACATGCAGTTACGGTGACAATCAACAGACCAAAACAATGCAGATTTAGACTAATATAAGACTCTTTTCTCCTCTACCACATACTGTACTGATAGTTTGGATTTTGAAAGAGACTAGAGATGTACCGTCTCAATCCCCAACGATCAGCGAACGCCACATTAAATAAAAGAGAAACCAGATTATGCATACTCTAGTATTATACACATTATACAACTCTATGGAAAAAGCAGGAGGAGTCTGAGTTCCGGGAACTCACAGAATCTACCTTTTAAATTAAGAAGAACCTGCACTTCCTATTAGCTAGACAATCACAGTGGCCAGTCTGTTGTTCAACACAAATAACTAAATATGAACTGACAATGCAGGAACTGAGAGTTGAAAAATCACTGCAGTTCTACATAGTCAGGGCCAAATAGAGACAAACAGTTGTAATTCTAAGACGTAAGATTTTCCCAAAGAAAGCACACCAGATAAAGACAGTTTTTGAACATTAATTTAGCTTTAGATGGCAACATCTTAAATAAATAGATCCAGGCTGTGCAAAAGCATAAATAAATAAAAATAGAGGATATAAAACTTAAGAAAATAACAAAGATGGACTTGGGGAAAATGTTTTGATCCATTGCCCTAAAAAGACAGACAGATGTTAACACAGTTTCTCTTTTAACATTATGTGCATCACAGTCAAATGAAGGTGGCAGGTAGGATAGGCATGGAGCTGAGAGTATGAGCTAAGACCACACTTAAGTTTAAGGTCCTGTCTTAGTCGTCAGCGAGATGAACGATGTGTGGCTGTCCTCAGCAAAGGCAACGGGAGAACGAATGTTTTCACAGTCAGCACTATCACTGACATTCAGAGGCCCACGGGCGCTAAACAAAAGCGTAAGTGTCGAGGCACGATAGGGTAGAGTAGAGCAGGCAATTAGGACTTGCTATAAAGGTAACAAGTGTAATAATGAATAAATGACTGGTGGTGGTGCATTCGGCCTCTCACAACCTACAGGAGTACAGGCAAGAAAAATATCTTTGAGATGCTGCAAGGGCAAAGCGAGAGCAAATGCGACGTTTAGAGGGTTCACCTGTATCCGAATGCAAGAACTGTGTTTTCCATCATAATTTACTCATGTGTGCTTTTCCACTCCATCTTCATCGTGGCCACAAGCACACGTGAACCCTTATCAGATCCATTTAACTCATTCATTGGTTTTACAGCCAGTCATGATAACTAGCCTTGAATTGGCTATAAAAAGTAAGCAGTATAAGCAGTAGTGATATAAAAATCTTTAGAAAAAAAAAAGAACAAAGAAAGGATAAAGATCCCCATGAACTACATCCCACATCATGGATACAACACAGCAATAGCAGGAGCGCACAGAAATAAAATGAACAAAACATGCCTGCATGTTAAATCAATCATACTGCAAAAAAAAACAAACAAAAACATTTTAAGAGCTTGTCTCTAACTTGGCCAGTGAGTTGTGGACAAATAATCAGGAGGACATTTTGCCATGTGTGCGCAAGCAAATCAATATTCCTTCATTTAAGACAAAAGATGCGCTGTTCGCTGGACATAAACGCAGAGTGCTCAGGTCACTTCAATGGTAATACAGTAGTTCTAACATTGCATTAGTGCACTTCTGCAGCCACAGATTAAATGGTTACAAAAGGAGACAACGCCATGTGTGTATGAGATGTATCATGACATTGCATAATGTCTACACTAGACAGGCAATCTCTGGATGGGAGATGTGCTGATAAGGACCAGCTAGCAGTCAAAGAGCTTCAGTCTTTTCCACAGCAACATACAGTATGAACTACAAAGTGTGTGTTACCTTCATAATATTAATAATAATAACAATATCGAAATGAAGAACTGATAGAAGAGCTGAGCAGTTTCTATTAGAACAAGGCTAAATCTTGCTTAATTACTGCAAGACTTGAAGTCAAGGCTAAAACCTACTACTTTCTTAAACAGAAACCTAAGTTCACATAGAAAAAAACAAACAAACCAATTTCTCCCCGACGACCCCAAAATAAATTACAGTAACAGCAACAATGATTATACTGTTAACCAAAAAGAAAAATACAACTTTAAGATTATGTACATGTACTTTATCTGTAAATACAACCGCTTCCTTTTTCCTAACAAAAACCCCCCAAAAAACATATTGATTTGGCAAGACGTCCTATGTTACAATGCGAAGGACATTTCGTCAGCAAAGATATGAACACAGACAACTCCTATGTTAGAAAATATATTGCTTCCTGTGCATTTAAGCTGAAGGTTACTTTGAGACACAACACAAATAGAGGAAACTTGCTTTTGTGGTCAGACAAACGGCAGGCAGTCAGACTGCAGTGTATTACAAATCACTGGGTTCACTTCACCAAGCCGTAGCGTTTCACTCCAACCGGGTTTGTTTACGTTGTAAACACTTTAACATACAGGTGTTGGCTTCCTGTGATACAGAAAAAAAGAAAAAGCCAGCACGACGGCGACAGCCACACACTGACTTTCAGTTTCATCAAATGTCTGCACTTGTTTGAAAGAATGCGCTGAGATTATGTGAGACATACTTAGGATTTTCCTCAACTGGACATGAAGCAACGTTTGAGATGGAGAAACACATTTTGCAACAGTTTTTCCTGCGATTGGTTAAAATAAAGATGTACAGAGAACAATGCCCAAAAGTTCGTAGAGATTCTGATTTGTTGGCGAACCAATTCCAGAAAAATCAACAATCCTGACTCGTTCTGTGCGATTTTGTTCATTCGAACTTCTCAAATTATGAACCACAACTGTGTAAAAGCTGCAAAGGTTCACCGCTGAGACAACAAAAACCAGGTGGTGGATGCATTACACTGGAGGTACATGGAATCATACTAATTATCAGGTAATGACAGATAGGAATGGCAAAGACCTCACATACTCTGTACTTAAGAGGCCCAGTGGCGCCCTCTTGTGTTCAAGCACAACAGGCATCACCGGAGACAAATCCTTCCCAGCTGCAAAAGCTGAGCGGAGTGCAGTCAGTCAAATAAAAAACACACGACAGGAGGCTCGCTCTGAGCCAGTGTCCGTCTCTTTGTTCACACAGCGGTGATCAGAGTCAGCGTTAGCTCTATACTTCAGTGGAGAACAGGATGCTCTGTCGTTTACTGTCTGGGGTGGGAATCGTCTCCAGCTGGAGGAAATACAGCAACACCTGGACCTGTATTGAGAAAGTTTAAAAAATGAGCAAATTAAAAATATAAGTATCGTAATGAGCCAAGCACCTTTACAGAAAATACAAACACAAAATGGCAGAGGGCAGAGATTGAAGATAAACTGTGTGGCTTACCTGTGCCATCACTTCCAGGGACCAGCTGTCCCCCATGCTGATGGGCTGTGTTGGGTTAGCGGGGATCTTGCTGTCCTTCTCAGCGGGCCTTAGTAAGGTCGGCCCGAACACCGTTGCCAAATTATGGAGAGACATCTTGTTGATACTCTCCTTCTCTGCCACCCTGAGGAGAGGAAGAGTTGAGTAGATTAGTAATAAAGATGCAGAACAAGAGCGATGTTAATGTGCAGGGATGGAGATGGACTGCTCTGAGCGCAAATATGAGCAAGTTGGAGATGCTAGTAAGTGCGGCAGAAGAGTTTATAGAATAAAACGGGATAACTGTCCACAGACACTCCATCCAAATAATAATCACAAGCTCCTCCACCTCTGACATTCCTTGTCATTTTTTACATATTTTATTTCCTTAACCTTTATTTATACAGGTAGTCCCACTGAGACTTAATGTCTCATTTACAAGAGAGACCCAATAATTAATACCGATAAAAAGATTATGAGTCTGCCCAACAATCCTGATATTCTGTTTATTATTTAAGTTGGCTGTGGAGCGACGTCTGCTAAATATGGCCTCTGCAGTGTGAGGATTTCTCTGTTTTACCTCAATTACAAGAACATGTTGTGGTTCTAAATATGCAAACAGGCATGAAACTATCCGAAAACGTTCTCTTGGATATAGTAGTAACAGACAATTTTTGGGTCTAAATGATTTCTGATAACAAAACAATAACATTGTCAACCAATACTGAAAAAGCTTTGACTCTATAAAGACATTAAAAGTAAAAGTAATAAATCTCCAGTTCTATTCAGTGCACAGTCAGGCTGTTTGCAGTTGCAAGTGATTTATACCTAACAGTATAAAAGCGACATCAATACAGAAAATCACTGAGGTGAACACTGCACCATAATGATGTTCACATAACACAATAAACTGTCTCAAGTTTAAAACAATATTAACATTTAGATGTTTTGGAGACAAATGTAAAGAAAATCCATCTGAAAACACACTCGTGAGTGATCGCCACCTAATGCATCAACTATAAAAATTTACGTTCTTGAATTTGGTTTGTCTTTCTTTCTGTGCACATTGGTGTGTGCAGTCATGTCTACTTTCTATGCATGCATTATTGTGTTTAGTTGTTTATACCTCTTTAAGTGATCCAAAAGGAAAAGGAATGTGACCAGGTTGGGTTCGGGCAGTGACAGCAGCAAGTTCAGCATGCAGCTCTCTTTGGCAACACTATCAGTCAGGGCTGCAGAGGAGGGAAGGGAAAGATACAGCTGCTTATACATTTCTTGTAAATAAAGCAGTTCAAACTGCGTATGTGTGGGAAAACCTCAAAGTCAGTATCTTACTGATGCCGCCTGCAAAATTGGGATAGAGCTCATCGGTAAAGAGCGGTTCCGGCAGCTCTCTGAAGTACAGCTTCAAGGTCCCAGCGATGGCATTGACATCCATCTCACTCATCATCACTGACACATCTTTGTTATCTGCAGGAGAGACGAGAGCAGCCTGAAACTGGATGTTTGCCAATCATAACGCTAGGAAACACCTCAGAACAAACTGCCGTGCCTCCTAACTGTTAGCGTCGAATTAAAAGTGCAAAGTAGGATACCCAATTATTCGCTAATACATAAATTGATTCCCCTGTCAGTCTGGTTAATGATGTCAAATCATTAACCTCTTGATGTCTTCTTCATGATGTCTTTATAAAGGGCCAAGTTGGTTCGGATGGCTTTTGTCCCTTAATAAATGATCATTTAAAAATGAAACATGTAAGATTGACAAATATGCAAAAATAAAACCCCCAAAACAAAAGAAGTCATCAGGTATACGGATGGCAGAGATACTTACTGGTGTCAAAGGCAGTCTTCAAGGCCTGAATGTCGGTGGCCACTCCTGACACTCTGTAGATGCCCACCTCCTCCATGCCCCTCCTTTCAATCTCCTCTAGGCACTGCCGGACAATGTAGGGCACCTTGGAGCGCTCTCGTCTGGATGAAAACAAAAAAGGAATCAAAAAGGAGGGTCTGAAATAACATTTGTTACAACTGTATATACAGTATGCTACGCCAACTGACTTCAGCCATTCACTGGCCTATTCTCTAAAACATGACAGTCTGCCACAGTTTGGGATAAGACTGAGTAACCTGGCACAAGGAATAATACAGATGTGATTATTCTGATTACAGAAAAATTACTGTGAGCAACTGTCCTAGCCCTAAAATGTCAGAGGAGAACACAAATAGTAATGACCTGGACATTTCACAGTGCTGGTGGGCAAATAGTCACTCTTCATTTATTTACTCACTTGGTCACTGTGGAGATCTTAACTCCAAACACACCCATGGGTTTCTCCGAGGGCATCCTCTTCAGGCTAAACTCTCTGCTGGTGAACTTCATGGACAGTTTAATCTCAATCTGATGAGAAACAGAACTCAAAGTTAAAAAACAAATCAAACCATTGCACAATCTGAATCGACCTGCTTCCCATTTCTCATTAATGCATACTACTATGATCTAAATGTAAAGCTACATTAGAGCTGCTAGTGAGTGTAATACAGGAGGAAAATCTTGTTTAAGTTTTGATATCTTTATTTTGTGTGATCCACTCACCCCATTCATGGGAATAACTGTTCTCTGCCAGTCTTTGCCTTGGAGAGTCTGAGGATCAAGCTGAGTTGAGGAAACATGATAAAGAAAAAAACATAAATGCTCACACTGAAGGATACTCATACTGAACATTGAGAAAGTTTCAAATAATGGAGCAGCATAAACGCAAGTAATCACCGCAAGTCAAAAATTAAAAGCTCAGGCTTCAGTCTTCTGGATCTGTATGATCTCAGTGAGAGTGGACAGAGGCCCCACCCACCAGCTTTACAAATCTTCTGTTTGTGAATGGCAGCCAACCACTCAAAGGTTGTCTTAAAGGGTTAGAACGGGGTGGGAAACTCCAGGCCTCGAGGACTGGTGTCCTGCAGGTTTTAGATCTCACCCTGGGTCAACAGACCTGAATCAAATGATTAGTTCATTACCAGGCCTCTGGAGAACTTCAAGACATGTTGAGAAGGAAATTTAGCCATTTAAATCAGGTGTGTTGGATCAAGGACACATCTAAATCCTGCAGGACACCGGCCCTCGAGGCCTGGAGTTTCCCCACCCTTGGGTTAGAAGCTAAAATGGCTCGATTTCAGACAGTGGATGAGCTGCACTGAGGCCCAGATAAAAATATTATTTGGAAATTTGAGTCATGTGAAGATTCAGAGAGTACATTCAAACTAAAGACATGTTCCAGGATCCATTGTGCATGTTTGCTGGGGAAGAAGGTGACATGACCCCCCCCGGAAAAAAAACAAAATAAACGAACAATAAAAGTGCTTATGATAGTCTTCTATTAGAAGTGGTAGAAGGTACAATTTTGAGAAATTTTGCTGTACTTCAGTTACGTTCTTCTTCTACTCCACCACCTTTCAAATGGAAACACTGTTCTTTAAAGACCTTTATTTGACACAAATACTCAATGGTAGATTTTTTTATATTTAGAAATTTTCCTCAGATTTTCTCTTTTACAATGAAACTATGCAACATTTATTTTGTGATCCTCTGACTGGGCATGAGACAAAGCAGGTTGCTCATGTAAAATGCTGCTTATGCATTGATGGAACATTAACAAACTAATAATATGTCAGGTATAAGGACAGCTTACTGTGAAACTACTACTTTAAGCTGATAATATTCATGTACTTACCTAATATTAATTTTGCAGTGCATTTACATGAAACAATCTATATTATTAAACCTTTTAGATCTAACCGGATCAAAAAATTATCACTTTTTTACAATTGAAAGAATAACTTCAGTATTTCGTTTGGAGCCACTGCAGCTTTATAAATTATTGATGTTTATTTGCTTTATTATGATGATCTTAAAAAGTCAAGGCTATATTTAAATACTGTTGTCCTACTTACTGTGCTGCTGTGTTATGTCAGAAAAGCAGAGCATAAAGTTATAATTGCATCAACTGTCTTACTCTGCTGTAGCAGAATGTTTTGAAATGTGATTTGCAGACACACTACACCCTTCGCTATATATTTAGAAGCACGATAAACAAATGTAATTTATTCAGAGGTACTAACTACACTCAAATCAAAGAGCCATGCCATCCTGGGCAATAAAGGCTAAGTGCGAACAAACACAACTCACAAAATGCAACAAACACGCTCATACACAGTATACGCATGCTGGGTGTGTTTACCTAGTATAAGCCCCATCTGGTTGGCTGCAAAGCTGGATCAAGTTTCTCACAACTGAATCAAACTGAAGAGATTGGAGTGCTCTTTGGTTTGAGCCATTTATCTATAAAGAATTACATTCCACTAAAAAACAGCAAAGCCATAAGAGCTGGCATCCTCGTCGGCCTAAAAGCTTTCAGACACAAACATGATGCTGTCGTCTCTGACTTTTAGTGGCTTTTTTTCCAATAATTCGACAATCTGGTCAAGTGAACAATGATAAAAGCTGGAATTTAGCCAGCATTGCAACACGAGGGTAAACAATAGTTGTCACAGCTCATTCAGATGGAGACAGGACTTTACACAATCCATGAATGCAAGGTGTGGATGCGTACGTTTAAAAATTGAAAGTATGAAACAAGAGGGATGTTTATGGTGTAGAATGAAAGGGAAAGGACTAATGATGCAGTAAAAATGGGGGAATTCAGGCTGATGATGTGACAAACTGACACCAAACTTTAGAACTTTAGTGGGCTGAGTGATTTTTACAATCTGTTTTTTTTTCTACTCTCCTTGAGCACTAAAAACACTTTATACAGCTTGATTCATTCACCCATTGATACAAGCATTTTTTGGTACAAGTTCTTTTTTAACATTCATACACAATGACACTCCAATGGACACATCGTAGAGCAACTTGGGGTTCAGTACCTTCCCAAAGATACTTGGGCAGCCAGGCATGGCACCATCAACATTGCGGTTAATAGATGAGCTGCTCTACCTCCTGAGCTACAGTGACCCTTAAGTTTAGGAAAGATTATGGAAAAACAAGCAAACAAAAATGGACTGGTACTTATGTAGTGCTTTTCTACTCTAATTGAGCAAACCCAGTCACACACACAATCACACTCGTACTTTTTATAAGCCTCAGCACTTGGTCTAACATTCACACAACATTCACACTAACGCTCAGACGGATGCATCGGGGTTTAGTATCTTTCCCAAGAATACGTCAACTTGCAGACTGGAGAAGTCATGGATTGAGTCACCGATCATCCCTTATAGCATACGTGAAATTATCATAGAAAAAGAAAACTTCTTTTTTTTACTTTGATTCTAAGATAAAGAACAAACATGCAGGAAAAACTGCACTAGCTAGAATACACACCAAGGACCTGCTCAAGTATACATCCATGTTATATGTACTCTTATTACCCATATATCAGGTCAATCCTTAAGCACCCATGTTTTGCCTCTTATTTTGCCTCTTATGCTAGATACCAGCCAGTCTGAAAACTAAACAGTCATTTTTTTAATCTCAGCATGCACCTGACTGATCAAACACTCAAAAAAGCTGCAGAGTAAAATGTAGATTCAATAAGCCACCGTGACTTTTGCTGAACACAGCAGCAACTTTGCCTTGGATTTGTGAAAATCCTGCTGAGTAACCTTCCAACAGCTCTGTGAGTTTTTTCCTTTTAAAATGACATCATCTGTCAAAATAGGATCGTGTCTGAGGCTTAGAGGAGCCACTAGGTGGAGTATGTGACTGTAAGTCACAGTTTGGAAACTTATCCTAGTGTAGATAGCTTTTTCCAACCAGCATGGATGCAGAATTCTCAGAATAAATACAGCTGTCCTCCGTAATGCGTGTGTGTGCATACGGCATGAAACAACATGTACGCAATGTTGCACCAGTGTATTTGTAACAATCATTTAAAAGGTTACAGCTATTATTTTGTGGGTTTTTTTTTTTACTCCAGAGCAAATGGGCTGCTATATACATGAAGGTTAGTGTGTGTGAGTGTTTGTGGTAAACAGAGCAAAAAAAGCTTACAGCAATGTCCAATCATGCTCGTGCACACACAGACGCACACTGAAGCTGACGAAGGAGTAGAAAAAGGGATTGTTTTTGGTAGCAATGGATGAAAGAAGCAACTCCTGTTTTTCACGTTTTTTATCTTTGCCTTTGTCTCTGTTAATCTTCTAGGTGACACTTTGCAGTATCCGGTGGGGTGGGGTTGCCTTCGTGATTAAATTCCTGACTACCTAAATCTGCCATCAAACTATGGTCAGTCAGATGGGTTCAGCATAATGGCAATTTTATGGGTCTGGCATTATTATGGAGAGAATACTTTATGGTACTGATTTCATATTTACTTCCTCTGTGGAGGACGACTTTGCTGCTACTCAGTACCCATTCCTCATGGTGGTGATAAATATTTGAAACAGCTAAGCCTGGCAGGAAGCAGTGAGCACGTACAGCTTTTTACAGCTTTTATTAAACCGCTACAAAGTCACTCCACTTTTTCTTTTTTCAAAATTACAGTCACCTGCAAGTGCAGACAACTTCACTGAAACCCATCTTCATTTAGCCAGCCTCTACCTATCCATCACATATTCCTCTAACAAGCTTCACTGATCATATGGTATGCGGCACCTATTGTGGCATAAATGCTTATCAGCAATGAGTCATGGTGGTCACGGCTGAGAAAAGGGTGACGTCATGTCATACCGGGATCTGTCCTTTCCCCATGATGCGGTCTGTACCGTCTCCATCCTCTTTGTTCTGCTTGGTCTTGTTGTAGCTCTTTTCGTAGCAGAGCAGCCTCAGGGTCTGAGAGCCCTCCAGCTCGATTTCAAACTCCTTCAGCAAACAAAGAGAGACAGAAAAAAAGCTATTGAGGAAAGAATAAATAAAAGCAAAGGGCGGGAAATATTTGAATACAGTGATGTCTGCAGATAAAGATCATGCAAAAGAGCCATGATAACTTCAGAGACATCACCATGGCATTGCATTTCAATACGACCAACGACAAAACGCAGCTGACCATTACTTCCTGTAATTGTGTAAGAGAACGTACTGCATATGTTTTGCACATATTTTTTGAGGCCCACACTACGTTGGTTCACTTAGCTTTTGACCAGATGTGAGTCATCACCAGCAGCTCTTCATTAGTTAATATTATTTCCACTTTGCTGGGCAAAATCCTCAAAGAGTCATTGGGTCCACTATGGAGCACACCCTGTCACACATGAACTGATCCTGTGATTATGTCTCAGAGCTTTTCTTGCTTCACCCAGCTATGCCATTAATGCATTCTTGTTTGTGCACGTGTGCTTGCTTCCATGTATATATGGAGTATGTATATGTGTGTTTTGTATATTCTTGCTGAAGCTCTGGATGCTTTGGATTTGTTTAGACATCTTTTAACTGCTCGGAGATGGATGCCTAAATGATTAAAAGACCAGATGTCAGCTACATGAACTATGCTAAGACGGAAATGTGTGCAGGTATGTGTTCCTGAGTTGCACTGATATGACGGAGAGGATGGAGAGATTTGTGCAACTGAGGATTCAATGCAGGCACCAGCTGGTACATGTGGGTGAGCAATCTCTTTATAATGTCACAGAAACAACTACATGTCTACTTCATCAAATCCAGCTTTGAAGGTATGTGTATGTTGAATTGCACACGCTTTATCTCTTACCTCATTCCATTTGGGTTCACTGGTGTATCGATACACTCTCGTCTTGGCTTTATTTGAAAAGAACCCAAAGGAGTCCACCTCCAATGTGCAGTAGAGATCTGGCAGGGAGGAAACAATTTAATACAATTTACATTTATATGGCAAATCACGTCGTCTTTGTGAATGTATTACATTAGTAAAAGAATGGGCTGAATGTTTGATGCTACCCTAGGAAAATAAATCAAATCAAATGTCTACGAATTTCAGCCCGTGGATCCAATTACACACTCACGATTGAAAGTTTAAACAAAAATAACACTGTTTCCGCTGCTTATGAACAAATTAAAATTGAATTGAACTGAAAGGTTGCGTGGGTGAAGGTCAGTGACTCACTTAAGCTCTGTTTGAGGCCGGAGGCAGAGTGGATGATTACATTCAGGAACCCGTAGAGACCGGAGGATTCATCCTCTGGAAAAACGGTCAGTGAGCAGACAGTAATAAAAAGTTAGGAGGCACTAGAAAAGCATGCCGATCTCTGCATGTTTTGGAACAGAGTGAGAAAAGGAAGGAAGAGGTTTAACAGACGTGCTCTGTATTAAACATCTGGGTTTAAAACCAATCCTCAATTTTCCCAGTTATTAATGATTACTTCATTCCTGGGGACATTATGGGAAAGCTCAAGGTTTCCAATAAAAGCACAGACAAACCAAGGCTGTAAATAAAACTGCCTCATAAGCACTCATGAATATCTTTAACTTAAAAGAAGTCTGTAAAAAACACAAAATTATGTTGGACAAAATAAAAACAGTCACTCTACCTTCTTTGTTAATACTAAGTGGAATGTGGTGGACAGTTTGTAGTTTTATACAAGAGCTGGTCAACATCTGCAGCTCCATGGACGTCAGGGAAACTGTTTTAAAACCTTGAGGAGAGACAGTATATTTCAATTTTAAATCACACTGTACTTTAAAAAAAAAAACACCACGTGCCGTACAGATATGCAAAAAAATATTGGTTTCTTAGCCTCAATCGATTGGTAGTATTTACATAAACATGCCCAAATTTTAGTATCTTGCACTTCAGATGACTGAGCCGGTCCAGCCTGACTGACACTTACACTTCTTCTGCTGCTCCTTGATTATCTCCTTCCACTCTGCACGTTCATAGTCAGATGAAATCAGGAAACTGTAGCTCTGAAAAACAAACACATGGGAGGCGTTTGAGAAAAACAGATGGTCACAAAATAACAGGAAGACCAACACGATAGCTCAATGCACGTTCATGTTCATCCTTTAAGTTTCTCGAACTCTCACAGCAGTGACCAAGTCTCACGGTTACTGTTTAATGCATTCACTGTCTATATGTCTATATTCTCTTTATGCCTGTTGTCATGTACTGACGTTGAGCCAGCATAATTGTACAAGGTGTCATGCAGAAATTGATACACACTCATAAAAAGAAAGTATGCAGTTACAATAGAAGTTAGCAACCCAAAAATTAATAAAAATAACTTTAAAAACAACAATTAAAATGAGGAGAAGGAGCAGTGAGGGGAAGCTGATGGGAAAGAGCTGTTGATAAAATAAAAGCAGAGGTAGTTTAGGATAGAAAGCATCATTACCTTTCCATTCTTGTTGTAGAATCTGAGGGGTATGCTTGGGGATGTTAACAGGAGCAAAGACTCCTGTTCAGACAGCTTCTTCCGGAGGCGATCAATGACTTTTGAACCCTTGTTTGCTCTCTGGTGGTGAAAATATTTGACTTTATTTGGAAGAGCGTGAAAAACCTATTCAACTGTGAGTAACTGCTACATTTGGACTGCTTGAAATACAAAAAAAACAAAAAAGAAATAATCTTGTTTAAGTTTCCAAACAGATATCGGTGAAACTACTGCACATATCCAACTCGAAGAAGCGTCTACTTCTGAATATCTGCATGCAGAAATCTGGATTAGAGCACATCTACGATACCTTCTCTCTCTGAATCTCGCTGCGGAGGTGTGAGATCTTGACCTTCATGGCGTCCAGCTCTTCATCGGGGACTTGAGGGATGGTAAGTGGCTCAGCCTCCTCGGGGCCCTGGAAGGTCATTTCGCTCAGGGGGATGTACCACTTACAGTCGTACTGCTGGTTTTTACTGCAGCAGGAGAAGGACAGGAAATTAAAAGGAGAGTGCTGGTTAAAAGAAAGTTAAAAAAAGGGGTACATGAAAGACGATGAGCCAGGGATAAATGAAGAAAAGTACTTATTATCTGTAAAACAAAAAAAAATATCAAGAGGGTCTTTTGGGAAAATATTTCAAATAATAGAGATTATTAAATCTGTGTCAATAACTCTGGTTGTTGTTGTGAAGCTTAGGTCCTGTTCTAACATAGATGTTAACTGTCATTACTAATTTTAGACTTGTTCGCCAGCATTGCTGCTAATCTGCTGGATGCATGTCAGTGTATCTCATCCCGGAGACTGAGAAAAATAAGCAGATTCTTCTTACCCTCCAATCTGTTTCTTCAGCTTGGCGCAGAGCAGCAGATCGGTGAAGAGGAAGACGTGCCGAAGCTTCCTGGCTCCCTCCACCAGCTCCACCATGAAACTGTCCTTCAGCAGCTGGCGGTTCTATGGCAACAAAAGACAACACTCAGGGGGTCAGTAAAAAAGACAACACTTTTATGTTGATAACTAAACAGCTCACAAAAAACAAACAAAAAGAAAAAACAGAGTCACTTGGAGAAATGTGCATCCAAACTGAATTGCTGGCAGTCTGGATAATGGGGGTAATGGAGGCGGCGGCATTTTAGGGAGCTCAGACCATTTTAAGAGTCACAGTAATAAATGTGTGAAATTCTCTGGAAAGGTCACAATCAGTTTGCAGAACCTTTTCTTAGGTGCCTCATCTAAAAGCATTATCGCTCCTTCCATTCTCCCAAATTCCTACTTCTCTTCCACAAGTGTGTGAAAGAGGACACTAGAAGGAAAGGACGGTGAAGGAGGGAAGGGAGAGAGGAGTTTAGCTTTACAGCATCAAAAATGACAAAAACCTCATTAGCTCATTGTGTGCAATCGTTACTTTCCCCATTGCCCAAAAGACATTAAAAAAAATTATTTTCAAATGCTTGATCTGGCATCATCATCACGAACCATGGGATCACACAGGAAAGGATGAGTAAGGGAGGAAACGAGAGGAGGAAGAGTGATGTTTGTGACATCAGTGACCAGAGCTCTGATCACTGATGTCAGACTATATAATGAGATGTGTAATATCATCATTTGCCAAAAGAGGGCAGTGATGCCCTTTGCTAAGAAGGAGACGCGAGACTGGGCATTAAAACAAAAACAGAGAGCAAATGAAGCTCAAACCACAGCTCAGAACGAAACAATCTGCTTTTAAATGGTCATAACCTTTGTTTTACTTGTGGTTAGAGATTAGATCCAAGTGGTTCACTGTAAAAAGGAGATACAATTTGGAAAAAGACAACAAAATCCCTTTCACTCATTTGTGACACCACTTTTATTCTTCTGATTGACTGTACACGTGATCATTTCTACTGAATTGCTTTAAATACTTTTTTAAAATCTGTTCAAATTTAACTAGTAAAGTTTCAATTTTTCACACGCTTTATTGGATTGTATGGATTTCCTTTGGCTAATTACCAGAAAAACTGTCCAACCAAAGAATGAGGCTTTAATGCTCCTTTTACATCTTCCACTGCAACCAAACCATATTTTTCTTCATGTACGGTAATGACCGCAGACCCCAATTTCACACCAGCACTTGACTTCCCAAATCCTGTCAGTCTAACAGGAAAACCCTGAAACATGACATCACACTTTCCAGAACCAACGACATGCCTCGTCTTCATCTTTGTGCAGTTTTTCTCCTTTCCCCTCTCCATCACAAATACACAGTTACTGTCACCGCCTGAAAACACTGAAGTGGACATGACGCTAATGAAAGAGAAGTTTATGTGCTTACAAATTCTCACTGGGCATCTGCTAACAAGGAGGAGAATCATGCTGTGTCACTCAGTGTTTAAGCCCGAGAGAATCAAAGGAGGATGACCAAGACAGAGAGGGAAAGAGATAATGGGGCATGATTTTAAAAGAAAAGTGTCAGTGATGGGGTGGGGGGTGGG
>NW_024582479.1:1153875-1200802 GCF_018398535.1 Haplochromis burtoni | reverse complement strand
GGGGGGTGATGGGGGGCCTCTCTGACCCAATAAAACGGAAAGGTCTGAGAGAGGGAGAGAGGAAGGAAAGGAGAGAAGAAACCAGAGAGGGACGTAGTAGCTCTCGACAGAGCAGATGTCGTGCAGCAGTTTCTAGCTGTAGATAGACGGCGAACCATGTGACATATCACCACAGCAGCTCCACTGCAGTGATCTGTTGTCGAGGCACGCACTCGCTGCCTATCCCACAGCACATTACGATCACATTCTGATCCCTGAAATAACAATCTAATAGAAAACGAATTCCCACTGAAGGATATAATTATTCATCACGAGCTACACAATCAAGGTTGTGATCACGACCAAGTGCTGTGATAGATAGCTTCCGGATGAACTGCTTACTGTCTGTCTGACAGCCATCTCTACTGGAAACTGTCATCTACATCTGTCAGTTCAACCACAACAAGAGGATCCCTAAAAAAACAAAGAAAAACTCATTATGCCTTCTTCTCTTCTGTCCAGGTCTATTTGCCTAATCAGGATTATACTGTCCCAGCCACTGTTGAGCAGTGTACACATCTCTCAGTCTCCACGTGTTTGCAGGGGGATTCAGATGTTCTGTGAAGTTGCTCCACATGTAACATTACCCCTGAAGGATACTTCCTATCTAGAAAACAAACAACCAATCAAAAAGCTCTGTCTATGTCATACATGTGCCAGCTTACATGCTGTCAAGTCAGTTTATTTTTAGAGTGTTGCACAGCAGTTTGAAGATTTGACACATCAGAGGGAACCGGCGCTAAAAAATGTGAATCTGTACTGTAAGCATGCATATTAACAGCACGAGCACAGCATAGCATTATCTGGTCTTTACATGATCGTTAAAGCTGACGCTTCAAACACCATGTAGCCCACGGTTATGGGACAAAAGATATGTAGACGTGGCCTCTTTCTGCTACTAAAAAAACAACAATAAAATATCTAAAAAGTCATGAAAAAAAGGCTTAATTTAGATTCTTGCACTGAATATTCGTAGAGCTGTTTGTGACTGCTTCGATGTAATGTGTAGCTACATTTCTAGGAGGTGCACATTAGTTTATGATGTATATTAAAGCGCAGGGTTTAGACCGGTTTGTGGTAGCTGTGTATCTATTACGTAGATTTAATGCAGATGCATAAATGCACTATTTCACAGCCACCATGCGGATGCAGGCAGAAATGAGAATATGGGAAGACGAGCTCATTCGTTTTATCGAGCTTCTTTGCTCTGCAACTAGGAAAGAAAAAAAAAGACATCTTTAACAAACCAGCCGTCTGCGCACATCAGATGACATTTTTTACAGCATGAATCTTCGGAGAAACGCGTCTCTCTTTTTTCCTTGTAAAAACTGAGCAGAACATCAGCAGCGTAAGTGTGGAAAGAGAGCGACATCGGGCGGAGCACGCCGACGCAGAGGACGCCGATTAAATATTGACCATCTCCTGGAGGTGCCTCGCTGACAGCGCGCAAGCACTGACGTGAGTTTACAAAAGGTCTGTGTTTATATTTAGAGTAAATGCTTAGAGGGCCACACTGCGTCTGTGTGTGCATGTGTGTGTGTGGTTTTTTATCTTGTACAAAAAATTCGGGACACGTTTGTTTATTAACAGGCTGAAGGGTCTAGATGACTGTGTACATTTAGCTCCACTCACATCAGGAGCATTTTTCCCCCCAAAGGAAAACAGAGCCGAGTGAGCGACATCATTTGCATTTTAATTAAGCAGTTTGTGTTTGCGTCGCCCCCCACTCATGTGGCCAGGCCAGGACCTCTGGGGGGCACCTGTTTTGCTATGCTCCTGCATGCCTCCAGTGACTAAAAACACAGACTGCTCACAAGCAGATTTCAGGTCAGATCATAATCGAGCACTCTGACCTGTTTCCTTTTGTTCTCGCGTCCTCTCATTATGGCATAACAGCAGAAGAAAGGAAAAACATTACGACAGCTGAACTGAAATAAACTTAAATGTAAACCACTCACATCAACACTGTGACATGTATGTACAGACTGGAGTCTGTAAATTCAACAAGGAACTGAAAAAAATCAAATCAAGTCTGTCGCATGCTCCATCCATAGCGAGGCACAATATAATGAGCCTCATTGATTTCCATGTGCTGCTTTTATGAATCCATGATAAAAATTTCATGATTGTGGTATGGCGGCGTGGAGATGGAAATGGGCGCCTGGAGGGACAGATGGGCACGTGTGTATGTATGTTCAAAAGCAAACAAGACCAGGAGAATGAGAAAGCATGTGAAGCTGTGTGTGTGCGTGCGTGTGAGGAAAGGGTGCGGTAATGACCTCCCGGTGAGTGAGGGAGGAGCCTTTTTGCTCGCTCCCTCCCACTCTCAATTTATGAATAATTAACTTGGAATCTGCCAGTCAGAGCGGACTGGTTGCTCATTACAAGGCATTATGTACGGCACTGTCACGCAAGCTATCAATCAAGAGGCATCCACTCATGTGCATCAAGCCATCTCCAGGGATGCGAGAGACAGCGGGGCGGGGGTGGGGGCGGCTGTGATCAAGTGTGTTAGCGTTAGGGGAATTGCTCTCAACTAGACAACCCTGGTATGACCATATAAGGACATGGGCTCTGCTTTAGGCTGCAGATTGGTGCATCTGGTAGACCCCTATGGTAGCAACTTCAAGGTCATTTAGAGGGTGTACCGAACAAGCACTATGTGAGTTTTGATTTAATTTAATGTAATTTCATTTCATTTTAACAGATTCAAGTCAAAGATGTGTCCTTAATGTTACAGTTTATTAAAGTCATAGTTACAATTTCGAGACAACAGAATATACCACACCTCCTATGAGCTGCTCAAGGCAATAATTGGACCAAAGAATGACATCAGCTCAGACCTCAGCGTGACTTTTAAACCTCTGTAACACTCACCTCTCCTTTCTTGAAAGTCTGGCGACGGGACGTCGTCTCCTCATTGATGCTAGACAGAAAGTTCTGGGAGATCCGCAAGGCGTCCTGCAGAAGGGGGTGGTCCGGGTGGCTGATGGGTGTGTGTTTGAGCAAGTCCTAGCAGTACAAGGAGAAACATTGAGATGCAGAAGCATATATTCAACTTATAAAGTTACAGTATAGCAAATCTTACTTATTACGAGTTAACTATAATCCTCTTTTCCTTTTAAGTGTTACACACACAGTCCAGCCATACTCTTTATCAAAAAACACCACAGTCCAGGAAATGTATGGATGAGTCACACAGCTTTATGGCTCAATGTTTCTACAATAAGATTTCACAGATTCAATAAACTATAGACCCATAGAACCGTTCAGTACAATAAAACAGCTGAAAAAAAAAAAAAAGACGGGCTGTCAGGTTTTTAAAAAAAATAAAATAAATTATAAGCAATTATGCTAACCAATGGCAAATGAAACACAGGCTGTTCTTTGATCACCCAACGCATTTTTTCATGGTTTAATTTGTGAGAAAACATCACAATTCCCAAAATACAGTAGAACACAGTTATTAATGAGCATCGCTGGGCCTGCACGTTCTCTATTACTTACATGAAGTACCAAAGTGCTGCGTGTCACTCTGTCCACTGGTTTATAAAGCAAAGCTATAAACGAATAAAGAGCAGATAACAGACAGATTTTTTACTGAGCCCATTTGCAACATATAGACAATAAAAATGTTTACACAGAAGGGGTGTAAAGTGTGGCACGAGATAGCTGACCTTCTAGTGAGTTCTTGCCTGTCTCCTTACAGTCCTTGGGGCTCCTCACCTTCAGGTTCTGTTTGGGTACAAAACAAAGGTGCAAACAGTGGCTTAAAAATGTATAAAAAGACCTTTAAAAGTCTCTTCAGTGACAAAACACGATGAAGTTACAATCTTTTCATTCTTTAGCTTTAAGGTCATCCACTTCCAAATTAATTACGCAATATTCAGCAGATTTTCCCCCCACCATCTTGCTCAGATGGCTTTGAGTCATGCATCATTACTAAGACCATTAACAACCCTCGATGATGAACTCCCCATATGCATGTAGATACCAGCCTCCACTCTTGACTACTGGTCCTCAGAAAACACAGACATGTGCTGATGGTGTGGCAGAAACTAACGCATGCTTGACAAAAAAGAGAAAGAAATGGCATGAGAACTAGTTTAGCTCACAACTGCAGTTTTCTTCCACATAATAAAAGATCATTATTTAGGATCAATATATTTTTTTCTGTTTAATTCATACATAGCAGTTTAAAAAACACTTCTCCTCAAATCCCCCTCAAAAAATCTAAATCCTTGGCTGCCGTTCAAACAGAAATATCCCAAAATGTATGACGAGAGCTGCGATGTTGCTGGAGCTTTCACATTTCCTATCTGTGTTGGACGGCCTCAGTACAACACTCTACTGGGAGACAAAGTTTAAACCGGATTTTATATCAGCTTTCAAAGCTAGATTTGAGGCCAGAGTATAATATCTTCTCAGCCCATGAAGCGTTTGGAAACTCAAGTTTAGATAAAAATACTCCAATTTATGAGACTGTTTCTACACCCTGTGCAGGAGAGCTCCTATTTTACAGGTGCTCTAATTGCAGATGAAGCCAAATAGAGGCCTTCACCAAAGAAAACTGCAGAAAACACCATCCGCTATCCTCAAACAATATTAAACGCATGGGCACACATCACATCTTGCCTTTGGCTGCATTTGCACAGAAATATTCAGCAGAGCATTAAAATTTAAATGCAAGGGAATTATAAAAGCTGTTTGGGTGAACGATGGCAGTGTGTTTTGCAAGTGCATTTAATCGGGGACAAAAATGTTAAGCAGTGACTAAACGGACTCTTTCAGAGTCTACAATACCTCTTAGGCAATGTTCATTGACTGAACACACTAATTGAACACAGCTGACGGTTAGTCATCATTTTCATTCTGCGTTGTCTCCAGCTGCACAAGCAGCTAGGTGCATTTTTGCTCTTCTTGTATAAATAGGTACAGAGCTAAGGAAAGTTTATGTTAACATCCTGTAGAAATAATAGTAATTACCCCAACCCCAGCAGAGCTTTACCATCACAAACTGCTCTGTGGCTCGAGTCATGACAACAAAAATGCGATGCAGCATCAATTCATACTGCGTTCAGTTAATTTTATCACTTTGGTCTGTGATTGGATTAGTGAGGTAATGTTTTTCATCATCAGATGCTGTTATAACACCACATTAGTTGCATAAAATAAAAAGGTTAACCTAACAAAAATAAATCATGTGATGTTGCTGAATGTTATTATTCCAAAATTTTGCCTTAACCCAAATTTCTTCATATTTTCTCAATTTCAAGTTATTTTCACAGAAGGTTGAGTAAGTTCAAATCTGGAGATACTAGCCCGACATTTTGACTGCCTTTTCAGTGCTTCCAAGCTTTCATACTATTCTGAAGTGCAAAAGGAGAAGACTTCTTAAAAGGAGAACAGACACATTTTTATAGAGCTTTATGATCCTTGTAAAGCATTGCGTAGCACATCAAGGGGAAAAAAGCACAAGCTATGACCCTCAGTTTGCTGGTAAATAGGAATCAAGTGACTTAACTGTTCTTTTTACTCGCTTTCTTACCTCAGAAATTTCAGCAAACTGCGTGTTCGCCTGGCAGCACTTCTCCGCCGTCTCCACAGCCAGCTCATAGTTGTCCACAAATGCCCGGTAAACCCCTAACTGGCTGGCCTGAGAGAGAGAGAGCAGGAAAAAAAACTTTAATTCGCAGATCAGACATACTTAAACTTATATACAGTGCAGTTTCGCAATGCAGTGACAGTGAGCTTGAACAACTTTTAAAAAGCTTCTATGTTGGAGGATTAAATAAGGGCAAACTATCTTTCCTGAGCTTTCAGACTTTAAGTTAGAAATTCAGACACACAAAAATACCCGAAAGTCTTCTGTAGTGCCTTCCAGACAGTGCAGTTATACTTGTCTGCACTGCTATTGTAATGCCCACAGGTTAAGTAATGAGTAAGTGGGAAAAGAAATTCTAAAATTGCAGCACAGATGTCCGAAACACTGGACAAATGTGTACAAAGTGCATTTGAACTGTAACACAGAGTCTGTTCAGCTGTGTGTCCCAGGGACTGTACATGAGCGGCAGACAACTGAACAAAACAACCGGCGAGAGACGGATCACAGCTACAGCGTGTAACCATGGTGGTCTCTGTGGCACATTGCCATAGCAACCAGCGAGCCCCGCACTGAGCTTGGGTGAGTAATTAATGATTGGTGTAACAGAGGCTATGAAAGCACATTTAGTGAGCTGTGTGACTGAATAAAACTCCATCGAACGTTGCCTGCCAGCGCTGCAATCCATCTCTGCCGCGAACAAAAGGACAATCAATTCTCCAGAACAAAAGCCGATGGATGCGGACGGAGTACAGTGGAGATTTGTGCCTCGAGAGTGACGCAGACTCTCACACACCTCTAAAATGATTAGCATGTACGTAAGCATGTCTTACCTGAGTGCACTGAGCAGAAATGAATGCATTTAAAGCATGAAACACCTAGCACTTTGTTGCACTTGAGACCTTTTTAGCCTGTGTGAAGCTTCAGACGTTTGGTTTAGACTACACATCATTTGCATCACTTGCAATCATAATATAGTACTTTTTGGGATTACACTTGAAGAAAAAGCCATTTGATTTTTAGTAAGATTGTGAAAAAAAAAAAAGACAATAGTGTTCTAAGAACTTCATCTGAAAGTAAAGAAGGTGAAGAACAGAGACAAGGCATATTTACATGATCACAGCTGAGGCACATCACATCAACAATCTATGGACTGTCTCCAAGGCTTTCAATCTCACACTCGTTTTCAGATTTTATTAAAGTCTAATTCACTTCCTCTAGAACTTCAAATGGCTCCGTGCACCACAAGTTTGTTCGTGTGTCACCAGTCACACCAGATTTGATTACCTGGTCTGAACCCGTCTGAAAAAGGGCTCAGAAAAAGACAAAAACATGAACACAATTACAATTACTGTGATTACAACTTTTAGTTTTGGCTGACCAGATGATGTCTCCAGTATCAGGTGTATAATGATGTGGCTAATAGTAGTTTTTGGTCTCTTTAATTTTACAAAAAAAAATTATGTTTTTAATGCACAGTACTGTGCAAAACTGTCAAGATACCCTTAATTTCTCTATATTTTGCCTCCAAAGAACCAGATTTTTCTATTTTGAAAGTTCCTCAGGCTTTCCAAAAGTATTTTCTTTGGACATTGGCCGTGTTTTCACTCATTTTCACTTCAATCCTTCTAACTGACCATTTTTAGAGGAAGTTTTGTTTTTGTTTTTTTTGGGGGGGGGGGTGACCACTAATCAAGCATAAAAAGACACCACCAAAATCTAAAAAAAACACATGATGGCAGCCATGAAATGGTATTTTAGCACTAACAAGTTGATTCCCAAAGACCTAAAAAGTCAGCATTCGCATGGTGTGCAGAGTGACACACATATCTGAGGAAACTGAACAAGCAGAGGACAGAAGAAGTGGCAGGCCTGACAGAGTCCTGTCAAAGGACCTGAGAGATGCATATAGCCCTTCAGTTCACCCATCTAATATTTGCCAAAGCCTCATCAGCATCAGTGGAAGAGTGACTTTCAAGAAATCATTCTTAACGAAGAAAACAGAGAGAAAAGGCTGAGCTTCCTCAAATTACAAAAGAAATGGAGCAAAACTCGTTGGTGACAGGAGTGATGAATCCAAATTTTACATTTTTGCTTCAAATCATCATCATTTTGTCATGATAGAGGTAAAACAATGAGTGTTCACAGCCATCTGTAAAAGACAGCGGAGGGTCTGTTGTGGTTTGGGACTGCTTTTCAGCCAGCGGGGTTGGGAATTTTGTTAAAATCGATGGAATTATGAATCGATGGAAATATGAAAAAGGTATCAAATCTTGATGGTACTGGAAAGTGTCTGATTGGCAGCAGCTTCATTTTTCAGCATGAAAACGATCCTAAAAACAACAACAATGTCTATGTATACATAAAACATACATTTATTTCCATGTGTGTTTGGACCTTTCAGTAAACTGGTGCACCTATTTTCCAGTCTCCAAGCAAAATATAAAGAAATATGGGGCAGGTCAAAGATTTTGCACGATCCCAATGTTTTACATGGCAAACAAGTGAGACTCCGTTTAATTTAAAGAGAATACAGGCTTTACAAGCCTCGGCATGAGGCGTGACTCTGAGCAAGGCCAGGTGATTTGTGACTGCTTTTACTTTTTTTTTTTTTTTTGGCCTGTCCCGTTTGGCTCTTTTGCCGTCAGAATTGTTGTCTAAAGGCAAAGAAAGATGCCCAACGGATTTACTTTACCAAATTGACCATCCCAGCCTTGCCATAATGGTCCATTTGATTCACCTTTTATTGTTTATTTTATTTTCACTTACTGAATACGGGACAGACTTGACTGGGGGAAAGAAGGGGAGAAAGAAAGAGGGAAAGAGAAACAGCTGAGAAGAGGGACGGGGGAGAAGGGCAAAAGACAAAAACCAACAGAACGGGCAGAGAAAAAAATGCATATATCAATCACCTGGTCACCTGCTGAGAAAGAAAAAAGAAACAAGCAGAAGAGAACAAGAGTAATAGAATAAACAACATCACAATGATATATGGGAATATGACAGTAAATACTAAATATTAAACATTATTGTGCAGCACATAAGATCAACAGCACACAGTGTGCTTTGAGGTAGGAGCCAAAAAGGGTGTAGTTTGTGGGTGTGATCACCCGTGTGTACACCTGTGAGCATGGACGCGCTTGTTTTTGTTTAAAAGGTTCCTTCATGTAATGATCTGCTAGAGGGTGTGGGGGGGCCACAGCCCCGTCCTCCAGGGCATGAAGCAGGTATGGAGGAGATCAAAACTCCAGACATCCAGAGGCCCCAGAACACAAGAGACCAAGGAAGACCAACAGAGGGGCAGCCGCGCCACTGTCCCAGAAAGAGCTGAGGAGGTCCGGAGGTCACTCAGCAGCCGCGGAGCAGAAGCCAGGGGGGTTGCAGTGACGTGCACGTGAGCTCCGCCGGCAGCCAGCTGTGCCGAGTGACCGAGCCCCAGCCGAGAGGCCGGGGGCACCCCACCTCCGAAGTGGCCCGAGCGAGCCCCAGGCTCCAGGCCCCGATAAGCGGCCGCCAAGGAGTGAGCCGGTGTGTACCTGGACGCCCATCCCCGGACACAAAGAACCACCAACGCACCGATGTCTGAGGGGGTCCGCCACTGGCAGGGGAAGTGGTGGTAGGGGGAGATAGGCCTCCAAACCTTGGAGGGCCTGAGATGTCCCCAGAGAGGTGGCGCCTGACACCCAACCTGACATATAGACACAGACATACAGGCACACACAGATACAAACATCCATTCCCACCTTCATGCTCTCATATGCACTTACTCCACACTCAACCAACGTGGAGACAGACATAAAGAGACGTTGTACACACGATCACACTCCCCAAGCGTACTCTACAAACCGGGTCTAGGTGCCCCCGCCCCTGGAGGGGGGGAACTGCACCCAGACCCAGGTGGTGTTTCCCTTTTCCCTGCGGTGGGGGGAGGCAGACCGCCCCGACTCCGCAGCAGCAGGGACTGCTTTTACTTTTTAAATATAAATATATATGAGGCTTCATGTATTTTGTTGACCTAGATGTTCTTCCACTTTTCCACAATCCTTACTTAATTCAATTATTAACCTAAAACATCTCAAACTGAGCCTATTCTTCCTTTTAAATCTTTTTTTTTAATTCATGGGGTGTGAGAGCTTATTACGTCAGGAATGCAGTCACAAGTTTTCTAAACATTGTTTACACTTGTTCAAGAGTGACAGATCTCGCTTTGTGTGTCCAAAACTATTTACAGCTCTGAGGCAACATGCTACGTGCCACCTGACTGGAATTTGCACCCTATTAACTGTGTTTTTAAATCAGGTTCTCACAGATGCATTTTTAGGCAACAAAACTGTCTCAAAATGTGTTTCACATTCACGCACAGAAAGAAACAGCAAAGAGGAAGGTGAGGAGTAAAGTAGCTTTCATAGTCCTGCAATCCCCAGTCCTGCCCTGGGCCACACAATCTGCGACACAGCGGAAGCCATTCAGAGCGTGACAGTTTGACTGTGTCTGCCAGCCACTTCCACACACAACAGCACTGAGGCTTACCAAATGCAGCTACAGTATCATAGCAGAAAATGCCTTTGGGTGATGAAAAGAACTGCTTAGGTGTCTGGATTTTTCACTTCCGGATTTGTCCCTTTGTGACAGTATGTGTGTAATCCACAGTGGAAAACAACATTAAGAAAACAGCTTCATGACAGACTATGGTCATTCTATGAGGAAGCTGAATTTGCCCTCAGTTAGTTAAGCCTTCTGACACATATGAGAAAGACAAAATTAAAAAAAATCAGTGTGGTCTATGTCGACATAATAATACAAGAACAGACAGAATGAAAAAACTTTAATTCTGTTTTAAGTTTAATGAAAGAATCTAGTCCTATGGTGCTACCTCAGTGCTTTGAGTGCCAACACCAGTACGCTGACATGCTCACAATGAAACCACCAATATGCCACAATATTTCAGTTTATCAAGTTAGCAGGCAACACTTGCTCATCAGATCTAAAGACAAAGCGAACTGAGGCTTGCAGTGAACCAAAGTGAACCAGAGATTTTGATTTGATGGTGGCACAGAAGTTATTATACTTTTTCACACAGTGCATGCATTTGTAAAACGATTCAATTTTTGTTCTGTTTTTTCTTCATTATTTTTTCTAGGCTTCACTTAATGTCTTTGAAGTCGCTGCTTTTCAGCAATTGCTAATTGATTAAAGTCAAAATAAGTCTTGAGGTAGAAATTATGCTCCTCACTAAAGATTAATAACAATTATGACTTTTTATCAACGGGGCTGATATACTGGTCAGTAATAGCCATTTGCTGATATATCATTATCAGCATTAATAATGACCAAAAAATAAAAATTAACAAAATTTAAAAAATTGCCAGGAGAAACACCCTTCAATCATGTTATGAGCGTTGTTGCAGTTCTTTGCCCACCAGAGGGCACTATACAACTTCCCTATTGACGCACAGGTTTGGAACACAATAGAGCCAGCTGATGGCTGGAAGGTGGAGCTTAAACAAGTAATTTCCTGTGACAATAAAATTATATTTCTAAATTGCACTGTCATACTGTCTTAGTGAGGACTCGTAAATAACTACACGTAACAAATGTTAGGGAAATCTGTTTCAAACCTATGGCCAATTTAGGATTGCCAATTACTCCAAAACATCCATGTCTTTGGATTGTGGGAGGAATCAAATCCAACGGCCCAGGCAGGACCTTCTTGCTGTGAGGCACCCGTGTCTCACAGCAAGAAGTGTTTACTTTAAAAAAATACTCTTGAATTTCTTTTTTTCTTAAAATTCATGCTGAGCTTCTCCTAAAAGGCTGAACAAAATTTCACATCAATCCATCCAAAATTTAAAAAAAATAAATAATAATAATCAGTCTGGATCATGATGGTGGCTCTAGCATCGAACATTATCAGAGTCACAACAGTACCATGGCCGAAAGCAAAAATGTGTCATCAGGTTTTTTTTGTTTCTTCTTGAAATGCTCAGAGACAGTTTATCAGTTTGCCTGGCTGTCTTCATGGTGCAAAGCCTTAACTTTGTTGCTGTGTGTGAGGGAGCAGCAGAAACATGAGCATGATTCTGCCCTATTTTCAGTCTTCAAACACTATTCTCTGACAGTCATGCTCATAGCCTGTCACTGATGCTTTGGCACTTCCTCTTTTCTCTCCGATTCTCGCCTTCTTCCTTCTGATGTTTTACGATTCGTAAGCCTGTCTCTCCTCAAAGATTTCAGAGTCATGGCAAGACAGCTCTATCACAGTTGCAGCAGCCTAAATCTTCTTGCCTAGTCAACTCCTACCTCCTCTCAACCCTCCCTACCCCCCGGTCTTTGTCTGTATCACCTCCTCTCCTCTCAACTAATCCCCGTCCCTCCTTCTCTTTCTAATGCAGACTGTCATCCAACATTTTCTCCCTTTCCCCCCCTCTTCAAGGCTCAGCATGGTCACCTTTTGACTTTTATTAACTATAGTCTGGAGAAGGGAAGTGTATGAGGTAGTAAATGTATAAGCATGAGAGCATCAATCTAAAGATGTCTATTTACAGTTACAGTGTTAGTAACAATAGTTACTGTAGCTACACCAGACTGTCAAGGTGGGGAAAGAAAGAAAAAACACAAAATGAAAACGAGTGACGTAATTGCTGAGCCAGACAAAGAAGCTCTCTAAATATATGGGCAAACTAGCACCAGTCTATGGAAATACTAGCTACACCTTCCAATTTAAGTTCAAATGAAATCTAATATAGTCAAAAATGAAGTTCTTAATTGACATAATCCTCTGGGGGGCCCCAGAGGTCAAATTTGCCCTTCATTCAACCTTGCTCGGCAACCAGTGAAGAAGTCATTATTCTACTGGTGCCTCTTTGTGTCTTGTAGGATGCCAGTCTGCCAGATTTAACATGCAGCGTTCCTTTCAAACACATCTCACAGCTAACAATCGCTCTGCTCAATAATTAACATCAGAACCATGTCATCTCTTTAATGTTAGAGGTGACCGTGAAGCAGTTTTATTAGATAGAAGTTCAGTGTGAACAAGGAGGATGGATACAACAATTTGATGGACTGGATTTTCATGTTTGCTTATTTGACATGAAGACAAAACCAATTAAATTCTTATTTCTTAGCCAAGCCACAAGGGGCGCCTCCCAAGATAAGTTAATGAGAATAAGATGGAGGGAGGGAGAGAGAGAGCGAGAGCGAGAGTGTATGTGTGTGTGTGTTTCTGAGAAAGAGAGAGAGGCTCCTATTTATAGCAGCTTCTTCTAGACGTGAAACACACAGTGCTGTGATGGTCTCAGCTGCCTGAGGCAGAAAGGCGGCATTGTGAAAGACGCTTGCACCTCCGTCTGTGTGTGTGTGTGTGTGTGTGTGTGTGTGTGTGTGTGTGTGTGTGTCCAAGCACAAGTGAGTCAGAGGGGGAGAGGGATAGAGAGAGACAGAGCAATGGAGGGAGACACGAGTGGGAAAGGAGCAGTATTTCTAAGAGAATTAACAAATGATTCATTGTGGGTTAATTGACCCATTGTGAAAATGATTGAACAGACCCAGTGTAGATTTGGCCCTGACATCCTGGGAAGGACAAAAACAGCTGTTTAGGCGGAAATGTGGGGGGGGAGATGATTCAGAATCAGTTTGTTTGGAATTTAATATGATAATAAGAGCTTTACTCCAAAAATCAAATTACTTTTACTATTGGTTTAAGAAATTCAGCTTTTCATGGAAGCCCTAGTGAACCCTGTTGGTTTGTTTGGGGTCAGAAATGCAGCTGTAGCTGTTCTTATCAGTGCTGTCAAGTTTTTTTGGGTGGCCCATATTGTCAAGTTTTATTAGGGGTAATGTCAAGCAGTTACACAGAGGGACATTTCTGCTGTCAAGGGTACACACTCTAACAAACACCCTACAACCCCCCACCCTTTGACTCATTTCTCTCTTTGGCTATGAGCTCTAAAGGTGCACTAAAGGTAACTACGCTCCAGCCTTACTAGTTTCTGGAAGAGGTCCCCGACTCTCTGATGGTGGCTCCACTGCTGGACACGAGGCAAAAGTCCATCGTAGAACTCTTTGTGGATCTCGTAGAGCTCAGGCACTTTGAAGAAGATGGTTTCTATCTGGGCCACGGTAAGCACTGGTTGGGATGTTGTAGCAGCAGCCTTCAGAGGCTTCATGGGCTGAGGAGGACCAAAAGAGCAGATATAAATTTACTTTATTGTGTTTATTATGTTAGAAGCATTCTAAATGATCTTATAGAAAAAATAAAAAATATGACTAGATTAAGTGACTGTTATATTGCACTACTATAATGTATGAACTAATTCAGATTTAAAGTAAACAGTAAAAGACTTTTACAGGTTACACTTTGGTATCACATATTCTACACCAAGGTGTCTTTTGTTTCAAGTATGGTACATTTTTCTTTGTCATACTCATCAGTATTAAAACAGCAACAAGGAGGCTTTACAGGTTTTACTGCTACCTTACCTTATCTGATCTGGGATAACCAGTAACATGTACGGTATTGTTAGGATACAATTACCGACCACTGTATAAGGCACACCTTTTCAAATCCTTTTATGCCTGAAACAAACATTTAGGCATGTAGACACACTTAGGATGGCCTGCTGAAGTCCAAACAGAGCACCAGAATAGAGAAGAAAGATGATTTTATGACGCTGAATGGTTGTCGGTCCCAGAAGAGCTGGTGTGAGAGTTTCAGATGCTGCTGATCTGTTGATCTGATCTTAGATTTTCTCACACAACCGTCTCTATTGTTCACAGACAATGGCCCAAAAGAAGAGAAAACGTCCCATGAGCTGCAGTTCTCTGTGTGAAAATGTCTCGTTGATGCCAAAGGTCAGAGGAAAATGACTGCTTTGAGCTGATAGGAATAGCAACAGTAACTCAAATGACTACTTGTTACAATCAGGGTAACAGAATAGCCGTTCTGAAACTTTGAAGCAGATGGGCTACAGAAGCAGAAGACCTCACCGGGCGCCACTTCTGTGAGCTAAGAACAGGAAGCTGAGGGTACAATTTACACAGGCTCACCAAAATTGGACTACAGATGCCTGCTGTGATGAATCTGCCACATTGCCACAAATGCCAGAAAATTCCTGTAAGGAAATCGACGATACTATCGGAACGGATATGAGGGAATGTACAAAGAAGTGGAAAAACTAGAGGGACAAATATTTCTGCCCCTGAAAAAGATCTTACCCCAACAAAGAGCAGAGACCCAGGAAATAAAATAAAATCAAACAACGTTGTTTGTAATTGCTGGCACTGCATATAAAACACCAGGACACAACCACACGCTTAATTAACACATATCCACCACGCATAAGGACAAATGCCGGCAAAGACATAAACCACTGGAGTAGGTTACGTCACAGACTTCACAAAGATTCCCTGCAGAAGTCTAAACCAGAGCTTAGTACCTACTCAGCAGTATTTAAATGCCTCAGTGTGTTTATCTTCTTACTGGTATTTCTAGCAGCTTTACTGCACCATGTCACAAAGCTCAAATCATCACTTGTTTCTTGAATATGACAGCTCACTTTACTCAAATGGCCTCGACAGTCACCAGATCTCAATCTAATAGAGCACCTCTGGGATGTGGTGGACAGAAGATTGATGAGCAGCTGACAAATGCTGCCATGTCAATATGGACCAAAAGAATGTTTCCTTGTTGAGTCTTCGCCACAAAGAATTAAGTCAGTTTGGAGGGCAAACCTACTACTACTAACACTAACTTGGTGTACCTAATAAAGTGGCCAGTGAGAGTACTGTTTAAGCATCTATAAGTTAGGGGGACGTTAATGTTAGCTGCCCCTTCAGTAGACCAGCGAAGGGACAAATAGTATTTCTAAACAATCTACTAAACATTTGAAAAGCTTCTGTATATCTAAAGCTTTCACTCTCATACTCAAAAACCAATCATTTCCATTGTAAACACTCATATTTCCTGAGCAGTTGGTAGATTGATTATATACTGGACATTATGAGGACATTAAAAGTGATGTGTGTTCTCACCAGAAGCAGTGCCTCCAGATGACTGAGATATGTTTCCTCGGTGGCCAAGATCCCAGACAGGACCCACTTCCTCATCTCCAAACCTTTTTCTAGGTCACACTCGGTCTGTAACAAACACACAGAGAATAAAGTTTCAAGAACACCCAGTAACGCAATGTGATGTACAACTGTTTGCTTAGCCTAACTTATTCTTTTGCTTATTTAAAATATTTTAGGAACTATTTTCACACTGCAAGCCCTTTGCTTCTTTTGTGACTATGTTACAACATCAAAACATAACATCCTATTATTTATATGTATATATTTGGTAAAGGACCTTTCATGCTGCTTCTGTGCGCCTGAGTCCAGGAAAATTAAACACCTTCCGAAAATCATCCCTGGTTGCCTCTCCGTTCCCTTCAGCTGAGTCAAAGCTCGCTGAAGGGCATAGATATGAAAAAATAAAAGATAAACTCCCCGGGTTGCCTTGATTAACCACCAAATCTGAAATAACTCAAACGGGCAGGGTCACCAAGGACAAGAAAAAAATGGCTGCGGTATAAATATGTGTATGTATGAGTGTGTTTGTGTGTTATGGGAGAGGCAAAAGCATGTGAGAAGATGCAGAAAAATAATTTACAAAGCCAGATGCAGACAGAGATGTGTGTATACATTAGGTTTTTTGTTTACACATCTTTACACTGAGAAACACAAACCTTTTTCCTGGTAGTTGTAACTGCATGAGCTTGGGATTAAACCAGTGAAACAGCCCTGAATCATCATTAAACGCATTTGGATGCAGCATGAATGATGACCATAATTAGTGGAAATTAGTGGATGAATATCAGCTGAACAGGTAAAATTGCATTAAGTAATAACATCTTCTTTTTATTACTCTTCTTTAATCATTTTTTCTTGCTGTTTTTACCTGTAACTACCTTAACAGTAAAAACAGCATTAAAAAAAAACAGCATAAAAAAAACAACAGTATTAAATACAATATTCATAAAAGCTGTTTTTATTTTATATTGATTTGTTACTAAATACAGTTATTTTGAAAATTATATAAATGCTTGTCAGGAACGTTTATGTCTGCCTGTGCACCATGCATGATGCTCGCGTGAACTGCTTTTACATGCATACATGACTACTTGGATGTGTGTGGGCGTACATGCATTTATTTAAATGAAGGGGTAAATGGGTCTGAAACCTGTTTCCATGGCCACTGCATAAGCAGATGCTTACACAGATCTCAGGGGACTGTTACAAGCCAGAAGATTATGAAATGCTCCAGGATTTTTATGGACTCCATTACACAGGAGTCCATTACCACCATAGTTTCTGCCGGGCTCAATATGCTTTTATATGTCGTCAGTTTGATTCAGTAGCCTGCTACAAACACGTTCTCAACTCTTCACGTTTATTTTACATCAGCAAATTGACTGAATGAACGAAAAAAAAAGATTAAACAGAACTATTAACAACCGGTCGTTTGGACAGGTATGAAGATATATGTGTAGTCTTTGCTCTTCCTTGTGTAATATATTTAATATTTTGTAGATCTATTTACTGAGAGCAAAAAGAAAATTGTGCTGGGTAGACCAGGGCGTGTAATCCAATGTAATTGGATGTTAAAAAAATGCATGGCTGTCCAGGTTTTGAATACAATATTTTACTCTCTGCTGTAATTTCTTAGCATCTTAGTTAATGATGTACAAGTTATTATTGGAATGAGGCAAAAAGTAGATCCTAAGATGCAACTCAAGGATTTCTATAATTTAATATTCTGCTATTATCCCGATTTCTCATTTGCTCCAAAAAATATTGGATCTTCATCCAACTGTCTTGTACTCACAGTTTCTACTGCACAGTATACTACACTGTTTCTCACCTTATCATTTCTGTGGTAGACATGTAACATGCATCACGCAGAGCCTTCTAGGTATCTGGACTGAATGTAAGAACATTAGGTTCCCACGAAAGCCGATAATGAAGTATATTATGTGTAGATACTAACACAGTCAAAAGAGGTAAATGTTTGTCTTTACAAACAAAAGTGCATCGTAAGATGAGATGTGTATTTATGATATATACTTATCATTTTCAGTTAAAATTTCAGAAGACTAAAGAAGTGTCTGTGTGCATGTTTGGTTATGAAATAAGTAAAAAAAGAAAACATATTCTCCTTGCAGTGTACATAAGAAGCAATAAAAATAATATTTGACACTTAAATCTACACTTAAACCTCTTCAGTCCCAGCATCACTTAGCTGGAGTTCAGCCTGGCATGTTTTTAAGAATTCTGATGTACACTGGGTTTGTTTAGCAACATGTTTCTTTTTATTTCTTTTTATTGGGACGGACAACAGTGACTGCGATAACAACAACCCCACATTTTATCAACCCTTTTCAATTTTCATTTTCTAATCTGTGTAGCATCCTGTTCTGCTATCCCTGGCTTTTTGAAAAGCCTAATGCAATTGGCTCCTAGCGCCACATCAGCTATGAAGTGGAGGTGTAGGTCTTCAGTCAGATAAGACACACACTGATGGTGCACATGCTGCTCATTTAGAGTATTTCTGCTGATCGAGCAGAAAATAAAGCTTACTGCACACCTTAAGTGTGGGCCATAAGAGAGAGGAGTTAGTTGTTTTAATATACAGGGGTTCATGAACTAGGATGATCCACGGGGGGGTCAAAGCACAAGCAATTACCTGCAACATCTTCAATTTAAATCTGGCAGCAGGCCCCAGCATGATACTGCGGAGGTGCTACACATTGCTCACCAGACCCACGCGTATGTGCTGACGCTGTGTCGCACCACTTGAATAGAAACATGTGGTTAACGGAGCTACTCTTGTTCATGTTTGCGCTGGTGTCAGTCACTTAGCCTTGCCCCAGTTGTGAAGAAGACCCAAGTCATTATCGTGCACGACCGACGGCTTCCCCGGATAACTGTAGCCTGAGGGCTCTGCAAACAAACACAGGACTATGAATCCAGCTGGAAGTCTACGTGGCTCTGTCGCACTACGTAAAAATATGGAAACTTCCTTACAACTAGGAAAAATCTGGGTTTGCCTGGGGACTGCACTGATTTTTTTTTTTCCCTGTCAGCAACTAACTGTAAGACTAATTGGCCATCCAGAGGTTGAGTGTCTATCACCCACAACCTCTGGGTGACTCATTTTCAATGAAAAGATGACTGCATAGATCAGCTGGTGGGAAGCACCCTGTCTACAAATAATCAGACTTAGACTGGCATTTATTCCCTAACTTATTGCAGTCAATCTGAGTCAGTCTGTTCCAGTGAGCACGACTCATTTTCAGCGATCAGGTGACTCGCCAGCCAAATATTTTATAGAAAAGCAAGGTTGGAAAGTTCCTGTGTCATTTTGCAGTCAAATCTATGAGGTCGTGGCTGGAATCTGAATGTAAGTAGTTAATGTGCGTTTCTTTGTATGCAGACAGAAACTGATTTATGATTTGTGCAGATTCATCACAGTTAATTGACAGTTAGTTGCCAGTTTGACCCCATTCAATCACAGACTGGTCATTTTATCACCGTCATGAAGCAGTAAAGCTACTTTAAAGATGGCAGCTGACTGCAAAAGGTCGCAGTCTTGGTCTCGAGCAGCAAGATTGCAAGTTCATTGTACGTGGTCACAGTAATTTTGGTCATGCTGCAATCTCCAACAAGTTTTATCTAGTGTGACCGCAGCATAAGTCTCTTGAAATTTCTCCTATTAAATACAGACATAATAACGCATCATTACCACAAACTTGATGGGAAATTAAGCAGAGTGAACTCTGTAGGTTCACTCTGTAGATGTCATAAAGTACACTATGATCATGCAGAAACACAGATAGCACACGTGGTCAGTGTTTTTGGTAAAACAGTTTAAGGATGTTATTGAATTTTCAGCAAACTTCTGATCAGTGATCCTCTTTTCCCTTTCAAGTGCTGGGCAGAGCCAGATTGTGAGTGAACAAGAGCCCAGAGCACTCTTAAATTAAATCAGCAGAATTACTGAAAGTGATGACTCATGACAGTGACATCACTAAACCATCAGTTCCCCCTGAGCCAATCAGAGCTTGCCTGGACTCTGACTCATCAATTAGAAAAGCAGAGTGGGGTGACGTTTGAAGACAGATTGTTCAAGGGCAAATCAAGGATGATGGTAACTCCATTTTGAGAACATTGATTGTAAGCCTGTGGGGAATTTGTTGATGGATATTTGCCACAGTGCATAATGTATTTATCCAGCCATCAGACGATGCATCTACAGGCTCTAAGCATGTAGTGTTGAATTTCTTTTTTCCATACAAACAGAAGGATTGTATGTGTCCAAATGCAAGCTAAGTATGTGTGCGCAAATTAAAACCACCGGGTGTTAAACCTCACAGGTCAAAGGTCGGTGCAGTCAAGGGGCACATCGTTTATTGACATTTTCAAGCCATCAATCAGTCTGACAGTCGCTTGCTCACCAGTACAGACAGTGAGCAAAGATTGAAGGGGCAGAGTAACCGATACAGCTTCATGACCATTGATGCAATTACTTCCTCCAAGGGCACAGGGGGTAGAGGCAGCATTAGCTTATTATATTCTCCCAAGATACCCCTCTATTGTAATTGAACCTATGGCTACAACATGTTTATCTGGTATATACTAGCCCTTTGGTACACAAAGTCCTTTGCTTCCACTGAGAACTGCATCATAGAACATATATAAATAACATAGAATAAATACAGATGACAAGAAAAACAGGTTGTGAGTCTGTGTCTGTGTGCGCACACATGTATCCTCTCCCTTATAACCTTTGAAGAGCAGATGTCACAGATCACTGGTTTTCTCTGCAGACGAGGAAGGAGGTCGGGTAAGAGGATGAAGGCAGCGATGTGGTGATTGAGGTGATAGGTAATTCTGCCTAATACACTAGACGAAAAAAACCCTGACTCTTAAGGCGGATGGGTTTCTTCACTGGATGACTGCTTCGGGAGCTATGAGGCAGGAGATATGTCCCTTATCAATCTCCTTTAAACAGCAGATATGGTTTTTCAATTGAAGACTTTTAGACAGAATGGGATTGTTCTAAGAATAGATTAGCCCAATTCCTGCTCTGCAATGGGAAAAAAATAATGTATGCAAGAATGAGCACAGTTTACCAGCGAGATTTGTTTTTGCTCTGTCTGCAGCTAAGTTGCTGAATCACTTGAGGAGACGTGAGAAAGCTTGGCATTTGGATTAGATGTGAGCATCTTGGTCTGCTTTGTCAACAACAGGACACGCCCAGATGTCATACTGACCGATTTGGAGGACTCCAGCGATCCGGAGGACAGAGTGTCCCGGCTGCTACGGCTCTTGGAGCTGAGGTGAGGAGATGACGACGGCGAGTCATCGATGTACGGCAGGATGTCGTGGTGCCTTCGCTGCTCCTCTGCTCGGTCTGCGTCGTAACCGTATGTGGGAGGGGTCCCGGTGAAGTGACCATCTGTGATGGGAGAAATTCAAACTTTAAGTTAGTGTTGTGTTGTGTTAGTGTTGAATTTTCTTGAGATTTTTGTGATTTGTGAGGTTTTTAATTTCTGTGCTGCAGTTCCTTGTAATGTACTTTAAGCTGGCTGATTACTGGATTACTAATAAACCGCAGATTAAATGATGTCTGACTGCTGTACTTAAGCATGTCACTGACAGTTGTGACTGCTGAAACAACAGTTAAATAAAATGTAGAGTGTACAGTTAACAGCCTCTTCCCTTTAAACTCAATTGAAGCCATCTTTTTAAGACATTTTTTTGCTCTTCTAATCACTAAATTCATACCACTACAAATAAGTGTTCTGCTTGGTACTTAAGTATCACGACAAAGGTCGCTAGATGTGCCAGGCAGGGTCACTAATTAATGCAATTCTGGAAAGTGAGGCAGACAAAACGAATTCCCCCCCCCCGTGCGTCTTTCTTCACATATATTGGCACAAAAACCTAAAGCTTGGAGAGAAAACACTTGAAAAGGCCAACTATAAACTGGGTCAAGGTGCAAATAATTTGAACACCGAGCGCAGCATCTCGAGGGAAATTTTAATAACCTCCCCTTGACCTGCTTCTACAGCGGGTGCTATCACTCTGCAGGAATAAATGCCTCTGCCACAAAGTGCTTTTGCCTGTGATCATGAGTGTTGGCCTTTGCAAAGAGGAGTGGGAGAGGCAGAATTAACAAGAAACAAAGGTCAGAACGTTGGATGCAAACAAACTGACCCATTTTATAAAGTCTCTAAGTGAGAAAATACATGCGCAGTTCAGGTTGTAGATTCCATTTATCAAAGTTCTTCCAGGATGAAGAGGTACAGTCAGCGCTTCGGGGAATGTGGTGTGCAACAGCTGAAGGGAAGACATCATGCATCTCCTGAGTGTCACAGAAGAGCTTTTTACTCATCTCCTCCCACTCCTACTGTACATTCAACAGAGCTGCACTTCTCACAGAGCTAGCTGTGCCTCCTCACACAGTGCTGACTCACACCAAAAACATGCTGCTCCACTGTGCAGTGTCACAAACATGCACACATATCCTTCAGTCATATCAGTTATATCGCTTTAAAACACGTTCAGCTAACATCTGATCGAGTATTTACTGTCTGATATCTCCGATGCACCTACTCTCTCTTTTCATAGCATTCTGTGAATCGTATACCAGCACACAGGGCAGTGAACAATGGCAGTGTGTCCATAGCCCGTATGACCTTCAGCCCACCCACCATTTGCTCCAAGTACTCGCTGCTGCCTGTGGGTTAGCACTGCCCACTGGGCCTGCTTTGTCCAGTGGCACTGAGCCAGGCAAAGACCAACATAAAGGTTTTGTGTTTGTGTCTGGTGAAAATAGTTTCTTCGCCCCCAAATGCCAAATCCTTCAGAAACGCAAACCTAGTAGAGTAATAAGCATTTTTCATTCACATACAGCTTTTAAATACACTGTCGCTGTTATTTTTGCAGCACTTGCATGTATCTTGTTGGAAATACTGTATTTCTTAACTTCCACGGACTCCAGCTAAAAATGCTGCGCTGTTCACAATTACGACAACTCGTTAGAGTCCTTTATCTTTTCAGACAGCTTTGCACAGTAAAAACCTTCATAAAAGCATGTTTTTAGAACTGATTCATTGTTTGTCTAAAAATACAGGGTGCGGATATGAAAACACCGAGTGGGAAATGAGTGAGTACCATCCTGCTGTGACTTCTGTGTTTTTTCTAGCCCCACCTCTGTTGATTCATGTTAGGAGGCCTAACATCACAAGCTGACATTTACACAAAATCATTCTTCCAGCTGGTTCTTACAGAACACTTGCAGAACTGTGAGAGTTTTCTGTTTTTGATACCTCATTTTGGGTTAATGCGTTTACTAGAAGCATGCAGAGTGTGTCTATTCATGTGAATGCCTTTAGCACCCACACACAGCCCTGAGGGCAGCTGAGCATCCAAACAAAACTTTCAGGCTACAAACCACTTCCTGGTTAGAAAAGGAGCACAGACACAGACCACGGTCATAAACAATAAAATGTACAATTTAGATCAAATAAAGCTATATGGAAGCGCATGACTCACTGTAACTCTGACTAGACAGCAGGCCAGCATACGTCTTTAAGGATTAAAAAAAAAAATCAAGAATTGGTGCACAGGTTTAAATTTGTTTTGAGTTGTTTTTCTTTTAATCCACAAAAAGGTCAAAAGTATACATACAGTCTCAAATTACAAATGAAGAAAAACATGTGATAGAGCAGTTGCTGATGAACAGATTCAACCTTTTAAAATGAGAAGTGAAATCAGAGAATGGCGCTTCATGTTTTTTTGTAGCTCGTTCCATTTACAGGCACTGATGAATTTAAATCGAGATTTTTCCAAGTTCAGTGTGAGCATCAATCTTAAAATGTCCTGCGACCATTGTAAGTACAGCACTGTGCTTAAAGTCAGTCAAAGACAGGAGGTATAGAGGTGATATTTGCTGCAGAGCCTCTTAGATAAATACTTTAATTTGCTAGGAGGGCACGATCGCTCTTTTTTTTATATAAGATACAATAATGAGTAAGGAACTACTCAAGTTATTTAACATCTATACGTTTAAAAATATATATAGATGAAACATGTCATGAATCTCAATTCTTTTAATTTTCCTATGTATATATCATGTTCATTTGTATCCTTGTAAATGTGATGTTACTTTCTCACTGTGTCTTTCATTCGTGTCTCACCTTCAGCATGTGTCACCCACACGGAATTTAAAATTTGTATCCGCAGTTGAATTTTGTTCGACTTACCGCTAAATACAACATGAAGAGTTTTTTTAAAAAGTGCTGACAAAAACGAAATAGCTCTATTTTTTAAACTGATTTTTTTTTTTTTTACAAATACACCAAGACAATCCAGAAAATGTGCAATTGTCTTTTAAAAAAGGTGTAAGATTAATAATATAGTGAAAAAAAACTACTAACACATTTGATTTATTAGACAATTACTAGCCTACTCTCAGGCTCGCCTACTCTAATGTTCCTGGACCTTTGAACAATCTTAACACTTTATCATATTTAACGGCAATCTGCACATGTGTGTTTATGTGCATGAGCTGCAGTTTCCACTGGGGGAGGGACTGTGTTTTTACAAGTCTGTTAATGGGACACTATAGCCTGTGGTATTCAAACACCACTTCTCTTTGCCCACGTCTGACCTGATCTTAGCCAAGACGCTGCTTCTAACATTGCCTTGAGTCACTTTCTGTTTGGCTGCATCTCTCACACTGTGGGGTTTTTTTTGTCTTGTGTTTTTGTGAACTGATAGCTAGTGTTTTGTTTTGTTGTGCAGCCCCCACAGCTACCCTCTTCATCCTAATGCTGCTCACAGATTAGCACCCTCGTCTTCTTGCTCTGAGCTCCTACACTTTCCCCTCCTCTCTTGTAATCATCCCCAACGGGACAGAAGTAACACTGAAAATACGACAGAGAGCACCGATGCTTAAAGAGCGCACACACACACACACACACACACACACACACACACACACACACACACACACACACACACACACACACACACACAAACTGCCTTCTATATATTTTTTGCCAAAAAACAATCCATTGATTTCTACCTGGAGCTTTAGGCACAACAGAACAACCAAACTTCAGCTTTGAACCACAGAAATGGAACGCACACACATGCTCACATGAACACACATTCCTGCAAAATGTTTACATGGAAACAGTGTTTGGGAGGGGAACAGGTCTTTTTCCTGCTGCAGGTGGAAAACTACAATCGTACTGGGAATAACTGGTGCTAGGCTGCCATGGGAACACAGCGGCCTTTCCAAAACAACATCACAGGCAGGGGTATGAGGGTGTCATGTGATATATCTGTTGATGCGATGTGCTGTATAACAGAATACTGTATATCGGAGCTGTTCGCAGCTATTAAGTCGATATAGCTCCTGTGTGGGGTATATGATGGATTCTTTTTTGTTTTGTTTTTGGATCATGCATCCAGCTTTAATTCTGTGAAAATCCTAAATGGCATCAGGAAGCAAAGGTCATTATTATTTGTCACTAATTTTAAAAGATTCAATAATCCTTTGATTAAAAAGTGCACCTGCAGTTTAACTTACTCAATACTTATTTAGACTAAAACTAGCTTTTCCTACTGCAGGAAGTAGTAGGTGTTAAGACAAAACCTGCCTTTCGCTGATATTTTTAGGCTGCAAAATGAAAAATACCTCCGAACAGCCTTGAAAAACTCTGGTCACTCATATCAGTTAAATTTGGAAAAACCGCAAAAACCCAAGAGCTACATCTCAGACTGTACAGGCCTTGGTTACCATGTTAAATGTTAAGCTTCATGACAGCAACATTAGAAAAAGACTGAACAAGTATGGCTGGTTTGGAAATGTTGCCGAGGCAAAGGCGTCTTCTCTCTGAAAAAAACAAAAACATGACAGCACTGCTTGGGTTTGCAAACATGCATATGAACAAACCACATGACTTTTGGAACAACTTCCTTTTGACAGACGACACCGAAGTGGAGATGTTTGGTCATAATGCAGCGCCGGACGTATGGTACACCACACACAACATATCAGCACAAACATCTCCCTCCAACTGCCATGCACAGTGCTGGAGGGGTGTTGATTTGGGCTTTCCCTGCAGCCACAGAACCTGGGCACTTGCACTCATTGAGTCAAACTCCTCTGTATACCAATGTATATTAGAGCCAAATGTGAGCCCATTTTCCAAAAAGCTAAAGCAAGTCCAAAAGGTATTGCTCCTCAAAGTGGTAAATACTAAGCCACTGAAAAATGGGGTGTACTTAGTTACATAGACAGCTAAAACCTTACACTTGACAGAGGGTGTGCTTAGTTTATGCTACACATCTCAGTGTTTCTTCTTTCTGCACTATCATTAACATTATCATTAGTCTCAGCTATATTGTACTGTATACAACATTTAGTCATACTGTCGGAGCATATACACAAGCTAGCCATTTATTTGCCCCAGTCAGTCTCACACATACAAGGAATTAAAAGGCTTGGCTGAGTAATAAAGAGAGCTGTGGCTGACAGACAAAGGAAACATTTGTTGCCTAAAGCCCTGCAAAGGAGGGGCGAGAGTAAAGAAAACAAAGGGGGAAAAAAACAAGACCACAGTTAAGGCAAAAATAGATCTAAAAATTACACAAAAAGAAAGGAGATTTTAAAAAAAGATGAAGACAGGGGGTAGAGACAATACAGCACTCTGAGAGCCATGAAATTAAAGAGAGAAAGGGAGGGACTCTCAAAGGAGGCATAAGATATCCTCGATAGTGAGCTGCCTTTCCATCCCCCATCCCGCTTTTCACTCAGGAAGGCAGTTATAAATCTGCACAGGCTGCTGTCGCCTTTATTGGACCTGGGGACGAGGTCTGTCATCCTATAACTACCATTATACCTCCACTTCTGGTTCAACACACACACACACAGACACCTTTAAGCTCCACCCGGCCCCACAGGATGCTAATGTTACGCTACAACACTCAGAGCCTTTTTTCTTTACCCAGCTATTTGATCAAAGCGGAGAATGCAATCAAAGGTCGAAGGGTGTGTCTCATGCCCCCACCCAAAGCTCCCCAATCCAAATGTGATTCATATACAGAGCGCTATTAGGGCAGGGTGCATTTGGGAGGACTAAGCTTATTGAATAGGCCAAGTCTGGATACTGGAGATAAATAAGATGCATCCCAGTCTCTTGGATAATGCTGCAATTCTCATTACAGTCAAATATGTATACAGTGTATATGTAATATTGTAAAGAAGAGGAGGAAAAGGGAGGGAGGAAAAGAAACGTGGAGGGCAACCCTTCCCCTGAGTTCTTCCATCCCCTTAATATCCAATTTAGAGACAATTTAGCACAGAAGTGAGGGGGGGGGGCTGGTAGACGAGTAAAAGTGGCAAGCTGTGGAAATTAAAGTGAAGCCTCGGTTACAGCAGAGCCGGAGGGGACAGACATGCCGTCAAATGAACTTGAACACAGCGTTTCTACCGTAATCCTCCCACAACTGCACAGCCACTTGACGGAAGTTAATTTGATAAATGTCAGTATCTCGTCATTAGAGGAGAGACTTTAGTGTCATAAATTGCACACAGCTGGATTCTACTCCTGAATATGTCCAATTCAGACAAATAACCAGGATGTTCGGTTCCTTTTAGCTACTTGGGAGATGCGGGAGAGTGAGCACTTTGCTCACATCTAAAAGAACTGCTGAAAAAAGAGACGACTGTCTCGGCTGCCATGTAAAAACCAAAGCAGACACAATATTTGGCTGCAGAATTCATTCCCGTGGAGACAATGTGTCCCAGGAAACTCTTTTGATGATTCATTTATTTTTGTATTTCAGAATATATTTTGTATTTCAGATTGCCAAGTATAAAGACACGACTTTCCCCTTTTATTCTTTTTTTTAAAATTCCTTATAAAGATGATTTCCCCAAATGAACCAGCAATCACGGCCGTCTGATGCATTTCCGCTGGTGAATTTCTTGTTTCCTGCTTCCTGGCAGTATTAACATATTCTAGTCAAGAAATTATAACAAACCAGTTTGCTTGCTGGAGGTAATCTTTTTGACTCACCATTGATAATCTCTGTGGAAACAACCCAGCAGCAGCAGCAGCCGGTTCCAGTTATAAAACTGGTGCTATTGCCAAGCCAGAGACACAGCTCCTTTAAAAAAAACTAACAGCATCGCCTGCAGTGATGTAATCATCCCTTTGTTTCAGAACAGAGGGATAAAAGACAAAATTGTGATGCAAAAAAATGTTTACAGAGGAAAAGTGGGGCCTGACATCACACCAGTGGATGAAGGGATACCAGAAGATGAGTAGAGGAACAAAGATATCTGTATATACAGTATGTCTGCATGAAGTGGGGCCTTGTGTGCTGAGCGGCTTCACAATGCTACAGTTTGTGCTATGTGGTTTGTGTATTTTCCTAAACTACGCATGGAAACAGATGCAAATGTTTTTCCAAATCCCTGCCACAGAGACGAAATGCCAGATTGCTATCATTCACCAGTTAGTCCGCTGCCTCCACGGAGGTACGGTTTCCCTGCTGTTTGCCTGTTTGTTTGTCTGTGGGGTTACGCACGGTGAGCAAGCGGAATTTTATGAAACTTGGTCAAGAGACGAAGCGTGATTTAGGAAAGAGGCCCCAAAATTTGGGAGTGGATTCTGTCACTTTTTACAAAATTTAAAAAAAAACAAAAAACCTGCTGCAATCCTTCAAGCTGCATCACAGACAGCCTATGCAAAACAGCAACCTGAGGAATAAAACAGAAAGCATGAGGATTTCCCTTTTTTACTGAACGACTGCTGGCAAACTCCATGGAAAACGAGGCTATTTTGAGAAGCACCTTACCTTCCACAATGAAAACTTATTCAGTTGCTGTTACGTACTCGTTAGTGTTCCTCAGGGACCACAGTCTGTCTGATACTGTAAAATTTTGATGATTCTTCAATGCAAAAAATATTCAGTTGCAAGATACGGACTTTTTGAAGTCCAAGCTGTCGTCCTTAGTCTCTTACCCAAAGTTTATTTTTTGGCTTTTTATGGTTATAATCTCAGTTGATGTTTTGAGTACTCGGTTTAGAAGCTTCTGGATCTTCTCGTTTCTTAGCCTTCGAGCCCAATTTTAGTTCTTTTGTTTTCCGGGTTTTGAGGCGACTGCTTATTTTGCTTCTTGGAGTTTCAGTTTATCCCTGCATTCTCTGTTGGTGTAAAATGCCCCACATTATTTAATTCCTGTTTTATTTTGATAGTGTCTTATCTCATGTGCCTTCTATTGAGTTTAACTTCCCTTGTCTCCTTACCCCTGATTTGTTCCTGCTGTGTTTCCCACCAGTTTTCCTCTAGCTTAATAACTTAGTACATTTGTTATCTGAGCCTCACCTTGTCCTTTGTTATTCTGTCACTTTGCTGTTCTCCCTTGCTGCGTTTATCATAAAACCATATTTCCTAGTATTTTGTTTTCCTGGCCATGTTTTCTTGTGCGTATTTCTGAACGTTGTTTGTTAACACTGTTTTGCCTGCCACACGGTACATCGTGAAACCAACAGGTGGGCCTTTTTTTTTTTTTACTAACCATTCAAAAAAATTATAAGGCATTTTAAAATCTGTTGCTTTTTTCTTGAATCAATGCCTGAAACCTGACCAATCCCTGAGGCAGCAAAGCAGCTCAAAACGTTTTGTGCTTCACAGTCGGTAGTTCCTGCTCCTGAAAAGCTGTCTGCTGTTACTGCAGCAAAGCAGCTCTGTCTCTGTCTCCCCAGAAGACATTACTCCTGAGGTCCACGACTATTTGTTTCTTGGGCAAACTGGGCCCCTGCTGGAGTAGCTAGTTCAGGACTAACCGGGAGTCCTTGAAAGCTACCTCCCTTACAGATAATGATTTATAATTAAAAAAAAAATTTTCAAATTCATTCCCAGACTCATGGGCATGCACAATCTTTTTTCTTGACGGCCTTAGAGAGTTCTTTGGCCCTTGGAATGATAACACCATACACTACAACAAGAATGAGAAAACCAGACCCAAGCAGTAACACAACACCACAGTTTTAAGGTAGAATAAATGTAAGCCAGCACTTACACTATCTTTGTTACTGACTTGTGTTTACATGTAGATCATTTTGCAACACATGACTTTCCCAGTGCTCACTTTGAGACCGTTTTCTTCTTCTGATATCCTTAATCTGATCATCTCATGCACACAGTTCAGGCTGTGAGCACAGCAGCTCCACCCACCTGCTGTTCAAACCTTCTGTTTGCAGAATCTGACAGCAGTGTGCACATTTATCTGCTGACAGGAGAAAGGTTTGTGATTTTGTGGCATCGCAGATACATTGGTGTTATGGCGCAGCATGAACCAGGCACAGGCGCGATGTAAAAAGTGGAATCTCCAACAAAACAATGTCAGAAAGGTGTTTTTTTTTTACTCTATTATGCCTTAAATTGTGTCTAAAGTGGCTCTAGAAAGTAAAAAAAGAAATATTTTACTGAATATTCTCCAACCATCCATTTTTTGCCACTTAGCCAATTCAGGTTGGCAGGGTGGTTGAGAGCGGTAACTACGGCACCACCACTGAAAGTTTACCATGAACAGAACAGTAACACACACCACAACACACAGTATAGTTTTAAAACAGACATCACACTGATGAAAATGTTTTATTATAGCTTTATTAAGCCAGTGTTTTTATTTTCTATGATTAATTTCTTTTAAATTGTATCACATTTGCCACATCCGGCAAATTTTTTTAAATTTATTGCCTAAAAAAAAGAACTGTGTAATTTATTTATTTGTTTGTTTTTAAAGTACCCATAAGTATATTGACTAACTTCAGGATGCTTTGAATGAATGCTTTGTTTCACAAGCCTCATGCTTGGATGGATGCTGCATCACTGCCCCAAACAGGGAGACAAGCAATACAATAGAAAATTATGTGATAAGAAGACAGGAAGATGAAAAGAGACAGACAAGTTGACAAGTAGGCGGGTTGAAGATATATAGTGTACGGAAAGAAATGACCTAAACACAAAAATAAACAGAATCACAACAAAAGAGATCACATACACAAATAAAACCGCACCACCAATCATGGAGGCCAGTCGCAGAGTCTGTCATGTCTCGTTAGTTTTGTCATCTTCCCCTCGGTGCTGTGGGTTTTTACATCTCCTCTGTACCCGCCAGCTTTCTAATTCTCTTTCTCCTTCCTGCCTCCACTTCCTTTCATCACACAGTACTTCAGAGCAGAGCGCGCTCCTGTCTCGGTGGACACGCGCTCAGAACACACCGCTCTTACCCTTAATTCTGCCAGACAAACCTTTGATTCCATAAGCGCCTGTCGCGTCCTTCTCGTCAACCGCTAAAGTCATTAGGAAAGAGACTCATTACTCCGACCCCCGAAGCGTTATGGGGAAATAAGTGTTCAAATTGCTGCAAAAATCACACAGAGACTCTGATGAATAATACAGCATGTTAAATTACTTTCTCCACTCTGGAATATGGACGGTGCTCATTAGAAAGTGGTTTCTACTGGCAAAGACGGTCTGGCTTTAGGTTGTTAAGGGAAAGGGAACACTAAGGAAATTTTAAGGTAGAGCTAATTTATTTGTATTTCCATGTGTTATTATAACAAGTCCATATTCTTAATCTTTAGTTGAGGCTTTACGCTACATACCATCTTTCCTCACAATCTCTTGATTTGTGCGTTTGTCTGCTTCCTTTCATTTCCTTTCCAAGTTGGCCTTTGCAGGAGCCAGCCTGCGATCTCGCCACAGAGTTAAATCTTGAGGGCAGACCTTAGCTCTCTGACAATCTCTTTAATGCATCATGAGCACCGTGGTGATTGCGTGTGTTTCCATGTGGGCGGAGAGCAGCCTCATTAATTTGTCTACAGCAAAGCTGGCACTCTCCACTGATATCCAAAAATCACTCTGCGGCCCGCCATAAGTAATGTGCGTGTTTAAAATGCTCTAAAGTCTCTTAGGGGTGTTAAGCTTGGGGTGCTTGCATCATTAAACCAAGATGTGAAGATTTCATCAAATAAGTAATAGTTTCATGAAAATATTCAATATAAAATCTCAATAAAAGCTGCTTTCACACACAGCAGCTGCAGAGGAAGCGAAAACGATGCCATACAGAGGTTGAAAATGAACCAGAAAGTGCCTTGCATAAGAAAAACTGATCTCAGCCTGACTGTTACTGAAAGTGCACCAATACTGTTACATCTGAGGTAACTTACAGGTCTGGCGGATGAGCAAATGTAGCCTGTCAGCTGATTTCTTTCACTTTAGCTTGAGCTAATAGTTGCAAAAAACCATGAGTAAACACACTAGCAGCTCACTGAGGGTACACTTATGCACATGCTGCACGTGTGTTCAGCTAAATGTTAATTTTAGCGCATTACACACATCCATGTAACATTTCACAAGGATAACAAGCTGTTAGCAGTGTGTTAACATTGTGCTTTTTATGTAAGCCACTGCAGATCAGTGTCAGAGCATGCTGTTTGCTAATTAGCGCTGAGTATAAAGTACTGAGGGTAACAGTGACATCATTAATTTTGTTGATCAACTCATCCAAAGAGCCACGTAACCAGTGTAGCAATTACAAGTACAACATATCTATATGTATACTGCGAACACAGGTGTTTCTGTGTATCTGTTGCTGGAAGCTGAAGGCAAAGGTTAAAGGTTACCGCAGTAGGAGAATGGGGACAAAGGTCGCCTGTTTTTCTTTTCTTTTTCTTTCTTTTTTTTACTGTGTGTTTCTGTGCGTATGCCTCGAGGGAAAAAAGCTGAAAACCAATTACCAAAAAATATTACTTTTCCAATCAATAAAACCACCAGCTAGAAAGCTCACAAAGGACTTTATCAGCTATTGGACCTCACTCATTTCATGAAATAATGAAAGCACTGAATGCGGTGTTGCAGACAGTCTTTAAAGAGAAATATGCTCCTATAATGCTGAGCAGATCTGTTGTCCAGGTGTGACATTTTTGCAACAGGAGCATATAAAAAAGCTTTAAAAAAAAAAAAAGGTCAGCTACTCCTCTGTAATTGACATTTTTTAAGTTGCTGTCCATACACAACATTTTCTAAAGCTCATCACTCTATTGATTTCACCCTGAAGCCTCAAGCTTTATGTCAGTGTAAGAAATCCCCCCCGTTAACGTTGCTTTGTTTAAGCCCAGACTGAAGGGAATCTGAGGAAAGGTTTGTTGTACTTCGTCCACTGTAAACAAATTTTAATGCCTAAAATACGTACCACATGATTTCTCCACTCTGACTTTCACTAGATTTTTGAAATAACACACTATGCTGACAGTTAGCAGAAAATGAATGAACAATAATCTATCAACGACAGGGCACAAATGAAGATAGATAACACGTCTGACAAGCAGATGCTTAGCAGACATCTCATTATTTTTCAGAGTAACAGCATAACAGTGCAATGGCTGATCAGACTAACAGATTAATACTATAACACTAAAAATGGTATGTTAGTATCCTACAAGCAGTCTGAATTGATTGTGATTTTTATAATGGGATTATGGTGTGCACTGTTTAATGAGACTCTCAGTGTAGAAGCAGAGCAAATACCACAAAAGCTTCAGCCAGCTGTAGCAGATGACACTTGCTGATTTTCTGCATGTAAAGCGATGTAAACACATAAATTATTTGTTGGTTCAATTATGCAGGAAAAGCTATATATAGGACAGAAAAGCACCAAAAAACACCACTCAATTGAAGTTGAGTAAGTTTCAGTTTATATTAACAGCATCCAAGCTGTTATCCTCTTATGTGGTCCTGAAATCCATGTACCTGTTTTGGTGGTGCCGTTGAGAAATCAGCTTTGTCCCATAGCCTAAAATGTTTCCAATAGCTAACATTAAATTCTTATATTAACAGCAGGCTACTCAGCAACCATCCTAACACTTCGTTCTGTCTTAACATTTTAAATAAATGACCCGCAGTCATGTTGGCGTTTTAAAATGACATTTCAATAAAGAGGTTTATGTTTAAGTACATGGGATGATTATTTTGTTTTGGTGTTGAAGTGGATATTGAGAATAGCGTAATTCCACCAGTATTGTGACATCCCAACCTCAGAGATATTCCATGATCAGGGTAAGTGTTATTATTGCAAAGGGAAAGTGTTTAGGAACCAAAGCAACTCAACCATGAGTGCTCTAACCAAATGCTGAGGCACATACTGTATAAAGGTCACCAGTGCTCTGGACTGAGCTCCACACCTCTTTGCCATTAACATCAGCACCAAAAACCTGTGCCAGGAGCTTCATGGCATGGGTTTCCATGGCTGAGCAGCAGCTTCTATAGGTGTAATGTATAGGTTCATCAGTACTTTTTTCCATGTGAAATATCTATGAATGCCACTTTTACAAATTAGGAGTGTGGCCAAACTAAGACCAAACCACAAGGGCTAACACTCAGTTTACTTCAACCCTGGTCCCTGTCCCTCAGCTTCTGACTCAAACAATAGGGCCTGCAGCGGAGCTTATCATCCGCAAACAGCAGAACGAACACAAAAGGCTCCAGTCTTCCTAATCTCTGGTCAAACACAAGCCGCAGCAACATCACCGCTTGGGGCAATAAATGCTGCTTTATGCCAGAGCTGTTCGGGGGGACATGCGTTAGAACTTTCTAAACAGACCACAGAGATTTGCCAAAGCCTGTCTCCAGGGGAACTGTTGCCTGGGTTACCACAGCTAACAGGAAGGGAATTTCATTTGTGATTATGTAATCTGTCAGGATGCACAAGAGGCTTTTATTCATACTACTTACAAAATATTATAGCTAAATATTTTTTTTCTAATCCTATTATAACAGACAGTGGCTCAGGGACATTTTTTTCTTACTCACACATGGATCTAACACACCCCAATCTATCAAATAAGTCTTATTTCCACAAAGAGGCGGAAAAAGACTGCAACCCGCCATATGGTTAGCTGTCATTTTACATCCATTAACAGTGTTTCTCACCTAACCTAGTTGCAACTAAATTTCCGTGGCCTGTATCAGTTCTGCTCTAATCTTCTCCTCCACCCCCTTTACTATCCTTCCCCCCTCTTTACATTGGCACTGCGCCCGTCTGACTGTCTGCCAGATTCAAGCGTCCCAGCATTAATTACCTGAATCCAGCACTCACACATTCCCATGATCACGCTAAAACCCACACACACACACACACACACACACACACACACACACACACAATGCCCTTTCAAACACGCACCCATTTGATAGTGGAACATAAACACACTTTCTAAAACCCACAGTAGACTCAGTCTAAGACTTTTTTTTTTTCGTGTGAACATACGAGTGCTCATTTTCACAAAATGAGGACAGTGAATAATAAGGAAGATAAAAGAAAGTCTATACAGAAAGTCATTTCAATTATCTGTGTTGCTCCGGCTGTCTGGCGGCTGCTATCTCTTGAAAGTTAGGGGCTTAGCTCACCACGGTGTCCTAAGGGACTCAGTGATGAGTAACCAGTTTGCTATTTGATTCCCCTCCATACATCTCGGGGTTAGAGCTCATCAATAACCTAAAGGACTACAGAATCTTCCCTATCAGGACAAAGCGATGATTGTCTTCTAAAGCTTAAAAACACTTCAATGATAGCTAACAGCATTAAACATTTCTCTTCAGATCTAATAAAGGATGTTTTGTTAAATTTCCCCAGATACATTTGATGCTAACACCAACAACAGCAAGCCTGCCCTGCCAACTGTATTGCATTTTATTGTATATTCATGGCTGCACTGTGATATGATGAACAGGCAGGCTGAACCAAAGCAAACCTCCTGACTTTAACGCATAAATTCTACCATACATTTACCCCAAATGCTCAGCCTTGACCCTTTACTGCTGACAACAAGACGAAGAGTGGCACAGGAAAATCTGGACAGGCCTGTGTAAGTGTTCGTGTGCTTCTATCCCTGCTTTCCAGAGGTGAAATTAAGGACAGTGCCTTCCACGATTCTCCCACAGGAACATAACTTTAATATACTGACAGTATTCATAAACTCATCCATAAGCATGAGCAAATATAGGAAATATCCTCAAAATAGGGAAGCCAGGGCACATGTATGCATTAAATATTGCTTTTTGCAATATTTAATATTTTAAAACATAAAGGCCAAGCACGTGCATTCAGCATGAATGTCTTGATGCTCAATCATCCAGGTAAGTAAATCCCAAAGGGTTGATTCTGTTCATCTGGATGTACCGAGTGGGAGAAACGTTTCGTCACTCATCCAAGTGACTTCTTCAGTCCTGAAGACCAATCAATTATTTTGCTGTTAGTATGTTCTGCTTACTAAAAGTGGTTAGCGTTACATAGCGAACAAGTCCAACACAAACTGTCTCCACAGAAATGATCACAAGCATTAGGCTTGTCACAAACTGGGAACACAACTCCACCGAAAAATTCAAAGGAGGAAAAAAACAGCGAGAAGAGATGAGAAGAGCCTCTGAAAAGCATCATCTACTTTGTGAGACAGCGAGCGAGGCAGTAAGAATTAGAGTCTTTATTCTCTGGCGCCTCGAGGGAGGAATGATATATTAAATTTGGGTTAAAAGAATGTGATAGGAAAGGAAAAATTCAGATGGCATGGAGTGCATGCAAGACACGGATCTGAGGCGTTGAAGGCTTTTCTGTGTTTCACTGCTAGATGGAAATTAGAAGCTTTTACAAAGCCAGATCAAGGCTACAAGCCGTCAGTGAAACATGACTACAAGAGCAGCTGAGTGTCACTCAAAACTGTATAAGTCTGTATCTTCACCTGACCTACTGATTTTTCACCAGCTTCACTCTCTTCGCTCACTCATCTACCTTTTCAGCCACATCCCTTTATTTCTCAGCCCTCTTCCCCTCATGTCTAAAACTTTCTACTAATCTTTTCATTGCTCTCCTCCCCTTTCATCTCGCCCTTCTCTCTCTGGGGTAATGACTGATATTGAGGTGCCAGTTACACGGCCTGCTGGGGTAACATTAGCCTGCTTATGTAACACAACACTACAAGCAGGGGAGAGCAAGGCACTGCAGATTGTAGTGCCTCATATGTATGCACGGGTGTACACCCACGGGTGTCATTTAACTTCAGTACATTATGAGAGAGCAAAGAAGCATATAAGCACTTTTGAAGCATCAGGTCCAACAGGCAGCTGAGCGAATGTTGGTTTTGCTGGACTTTTGACTCAAATAAGCAGGGACCTTGTTAAAAATCTGCATTAACACGTGCCAGGGAAGCATAGACTACATATGAAGCATGTTATCTGAAGCATCAAAATGAGCATTTCACATTTCATGTTGATTTTACAGAGTCAGAAATGACGATATTTGAATGTTTGAATGAGAAGGTGGATTGCTAAGTCATCAGCTAGGCAGTACGTGTAATTAGCTTGCTATCTAGCTTGCTAAATGAATACATTACACAGAAAGTGTGAAGTTTGGTGCAAACACAAACACACTACAGTTTCAGTCTGAGAGCTGGAGCACAGACTTCTTGGACTTACAGTTAGTACAGTTAATGACACAGCAGGCAGTATTATTAATAATAACACACCCTAAAAAGGAAACTACAGTACATTGTCACATATTCGCTGAGGTGAATAACGCATAGGTTCCAATTCCTTCTTTTGTACCACGCTGCTTATTGGTGACTGTTTCTTTTCCATCCCAGAGGCCAGGGTTTGGTGAAAGGTCGTTCACACCACAGCAATGGACACATCTTATTGAAGCTGCAGTTTCGTAAATAGTAATTTGACGTATGTCAAATGACTATTTCCAGTGACAGAGCTGCAGAGTATGTTAAGTCAGTTTGGCTGCCTAAGATATCACGAGTTACCTTTTCTTGCTAAAAGTGCTGCTTCTTTGTGCTTAGAGTTAATAGAGGCAAGCCAATAAGTCTGCACTTACACCATGAGACAGACCACAATCCACAGAAAAACTGCAGCAGGTTTCCTAAATGTTTGGATCCTAACTGTCAGGTGTACCCAGTAGAAATGCTCTATTTTTGGGGGGCCTTTTTCATCTTTATTTGACAGACACAGTTAAGACAGAACAGGAAAGCGGGGGCAGAGAGAGAAGGGGGAAGACATGAAGACATAAGGGCCAAGGGCCAGTCTCAGCCGTATGGCATGTAGTTGCCCGCTCAACGCACTGAGCTAAGCCAGCACCCAGAAATGCTCCAGTTTTGAAGATCAGTGGTAGTCACACTAAACAGATTTGATACAGACTTTGTGTTTACTTTGTGCTTTACTTTTGAAACAATTCTAACTTTAGCTTTAGGGCCTAAAGCATGGAGACATAAGATGATGACATAATAAAAGCACAGCAGCAGGTTCTTGTACTCATTCAGACAAAGAAAATTTCCCCATGGAGTGTCGGTGTCCTCAAATTCTGTGGAAACGACCTCTTCTTGTGTGTGTGTGTGTGTGTGTGTGTGTGTGTGTGTGTGTGTGTGTGTGTGTGTGTGTGTGTGTGTGTGAGACTGGGAGGGCAAAGCAGGTGGGGGGTGGGGCTGCTGTGGGTTGAAATGGTGCACATCAGCACTGTAATGTTTCTCAACCACCAGACAGATGTGCAAAGATCTGCTGTCGACATGCCTATTACACACCAAGGGCATGGCAAGGGAGCCACACACACATACACACGCCTGGGCAAACATGACCTCATATAGAGCAGAATACACCGCAAGGACACATGAATGCCATCTATCAACACTGAAGCATATTTTCAACTGTAGTATGTACACATCAGCCCAGATGTGCGTGTTTTCTACCACAACATTAAACTCTATATGACCAAAAAAGGAAAGCAGTCAGCAATGGAAAAAGAGACAGCGAGTGTGTCGCTACAGTAGACGAACAAAGGAGTCATTTTTGTCACCATCGCTTGGAGGTGTAACGATGAATCAAGCCTGTCTCGCCATTTTGGGAGCGTATGTGAGATAAGCGCAGCTACAGGCCCTCGAAATGTGCAGCACAGCAAACTGTAAACAGCTTCCTAAAACAAAAGTCCCAAAATGTCCTGTTGCCCTTGAATTTAAACATTTCCTGTCCGAAAACCCTTGATTTAGCTTTAGCACCATTTAGCTTACAAAAAGTTGTGCGACAGAAGAAAAACAGTTAAGTATACATAGCAAAGGGTATATTTAGTGCTGATGTGTAAAGCAGAAATACACTTGAGTAAATTTACCAGTCATACACACCCAGTAACACGCACGTGCACACACTTACAAACACAGAGAGGCTTATTTCTGGGTGAATGAGGCTGAGATCTCGTTCAAACCAGCTCTGAAGGTGGTCTGGCAGATCTGGTCGCACTCCAACGCTCCAACAGCCCTACATGAAATTATAGCTTGCTATCCTGGGTCTCCTATTTTCACGATACAGATTTCATTTCAATGACTTTTGTCTTTTAAACAACTTTTCATCATTACCATGAGATATTTTTTTCTTTCAATCTCACTTTTTCACTATAAATTTTTACTTTTTGGCCTTTTTAATAACAGCAAGTAATTAATTCCCGACTGAAACTCCTATAAAAATATCAATGTGACACTACGTTTGATCAAATCCTCTAGTGGTGCTTCTAGGTTGCAGTAATTCAGTCAGAAGCTATTTTTTAACAAGTAATAAACAAGGAAAACAAAAGCAGAATGCACTACTGACTAGCAGGCATCAAACAGAGAAAGATTAAGGTAATGTACTTAAAGGAGAAACATGCAAAGCCAAAGATAATTGCAGCTATCAAAAAGTTCTGGTTGTAACTCCTTTAGAAAATAATAAGGGAAAAGGGAGGTAAAGCTAGCATGTCACAAATCTACCACAACTACATGAGTTCTTGTCAGATCAGTGTGTGGTGGGGCAATCTTCAAAGAAAATGTGAATAGTTCCCAGTGGAAATCGGATAGTATTTATACTTGAAATGTTCACGCCTAGGCCCAGTCACAGTGACCTCATGAGCTTTGGTTGATAATGCACTGAAAATCAGTGATGTTTACATGTCTACACCTCATGCTGTCAATCCCAATACTGACATCATTTCTCTAGTCCAATTATCTTCACGACCACTTTCGTTAAGCCAATCGGCCTCCACTCCGCATGGTTTAAATCTGTGCTCGCTGTCATTCTCCCTTTCAGACTCTCGTGCCACCCACCTCCTCCCCAGACACCTCAGCCAGGGGGGGTCCTTTCCTAATCCTATCACCGCTGGGGTTCCATTCTACCATGATGGGTCATCAGAGTCTAATTGCCAAATACATTAATTTCTCTATCTCAATAATCATGTTCATTTCTCCATGTGATCTCTCATTATTAATTCTGTCCAACTATCTGTTGTTTGGATAATCTATGATGCTGTGCAGCCTTGCATATGATTCTGGTTCAAAATTTATTAACAGATGGGAAATACTCCCTGAACTCTTCTTGTAAATTCTGAATCACTGAATACTTTGGTTAAAGAAGAGATTCCTTGAAGCTCCAGTCACATATGCCGGCAAAGCAATAGGCGGCCCCCTTGCAACCCCTGCTTGCCAGGGAAAAATGTGGTGAGAGGCTGTTTAAGGCTGCTGCATAGGTACGGTCACGCAGGGTCGCCTGTAGCTTGCATGGAAGATGGTGAATTTGGCAACTGCTAGTTGAGTGTCAGTGAAACTGTGAAAAGTGCAAAACACGCTAGCATCATATTTAATTTACTGGTCAGTGTTTTATAAGACAATGTCTTCTATGCAAACCGCAGGTGACTGTGGCAATCTGCTATCAAAGCAATCAAAAGGAGGTTTTTGTACTGCAACACCCTCTTTCCAACCAATTTCACCTGGCAACAGCCAGAAACTTTTAGCAATTACTCACTATCCTTTCTAGGAAGACCCATCCTTAGTGACCATACAACGTTTTCTGATTCCTATAAATCAGTTATTTTATTCCAGATGACCTTTTATTCAGGTTACTGCAACTCAAAGTGCTTGACAAGCTGATGACAATACTCCTTATGATCCAAACACACAGACTCACATTTAAACTGCATGACACGTAGGCACGATAACCACGCATGGATACAGGCTGATGCACAAGGTTAACAAACAAAATCCACAAACACTCTGGGGAACAGTGCAGAGTGGGGGAGAGAAGAGGACACAACACCATTGGAGTATTTTTGGCCTCTTTTCTCATGAGGCTGGAGCTATAAAAACAAATCTCTTGTCTGATTTGTAACAGTTGCAGTTTGTTTAATGTGTAATTAAAATAATATAATCAGATATCACTTTACAGCAACAGAGGAAGAGTAAATTTATTGTTATTACACGACACTCTGTCTTTGGTTGCACTCTCACTCAGCTTTCTCCTTCGGGTTCAAAACTGCTCTCATGGTTCACCTGCAGATGGTAAAAACAAGTAAAACAAGTCTCATGTTTGTCACATTTTTCATTTGACAAATGATCCATTGGATCTGCACAAACTTGTATAAAGATACTAATGCACTCCACCTGCAAACCAGCTATATTATTCTGTAGTGCATGGAAGAAATATAAAAAATTTTGTCTGTTTGCTCAGCTCAGCAAGTCCAAGCCAAAAATTGTATGCATCCCCCCCCCCCAAAAAAAGTTGGAAATTGGCTCAAAATAGAGCTGTGACCTCAAGAACAAAAATCAAATTAAAACTCGAGTCTCCCAGAGGTTCTCCTCTGCAGAGCTACAAATGCAACAATTCCCATAAGGGCATCTGCGCGCTTCACTAATCTGCCCAGCAAAGCGTCAGAATGGTGGAAAGAAAGAGGAGAAGAAGTTAGATGACAGAAGCGGGTGCAATCTTGTCTTCAAATATATGTGAAGCCATCTGTGAGTGTCACATTTAACATGTGCATGCTTTTTTTTGTTTGTTTATAGGATTTATCCTCTGACTTACTAACCGCAGTTAGCTTTGTTCATTTTAATGAGTGTTCATGCTGCTTAAACAAACATTGTCAGCACGTGTACGCACACACACACACACACACACACACACACACACACATGAGGCTCACTGCAGCCAGGCAGTCAGGCAGCAGAGAGTCCCCAGACAATATAGTGCTGACTGCAAGTCCTTTTGCTTTGTTTGTTAAGGAGAATTCAAACACATGTTTAGTTTTCATGAAAACCTGTTTAAATTAGTACACTACTATATATTTTCATATAGTTTTTTTTATATTGTAGGAGTTTACAGCAGAAATCGATATTTTGTTACAAAAAAGGTTTTTTCTTGACTTCAGAGCATGTTGATCCTTTTTCTGAGCAAGAATCCTGACATTCCTTCACTGTCCAAATGTGTTTAACTTTTTTTTGGCAGCAATAAACATGACAGTTTACTTATTTTAATTTAAGACATGTTTTATTTTAATTAAGTTTAAAACTTTTTTATTTAATGTAAAATTATATTTTGTTTTAATTTACTTTCAAATTCTTCAGTTGCTGAAGGGGCTGCATAGTTTTCATAAATTGCATAGTTCAGAATAGCTATAATTGTACCAGATGGTTGCATTCAGTTAAGTTGGAGTGTGAGACTTTGATATTAGATAAAATGAATATTGATAAAGTTTACCTTTATGTACAGAATCTGAATATCGCAAAATATTTTTAAAAATTGCAATAATATCGTATCGTGCGTTAAGTATTGTGATAATATCGTATCGAGGGATGTATGGTGATTCCCACCTCTACCAGAGAAGGTGCCACACCATAGTCCCACACTGTAGATTTAATATTATCTGTTAATATTAATTTTATCCACATCACAGAGCTCCATAACTGGGTATACAATGTTTTTACAGCCAGAAAGATAAATCCTCACCAGACAGATAGAATGAGTCATAAGATTTGCAGTGTCTGAGTTAATAGTACTCCTACACACAGAAAATCCAACAAACAAGAACCACAACTGCAGCCACAAAAACAGATTTAATCTCTTAACTTTCTGGGTGTTGAAATGTTTAAGAGAGAGTAATTGTTTTCATGTTTCGTGAAGCTCTTGACAACTTTCTGTCTTTGTTGCTACAAGATCAAGTCATGTCTATGAGTCTTTCTAGTTCAGGATGATGTGTTTGATGTGCACATCAACCAAGAAAAGCTCCAAAAATCAACAATTTATTTCATAAAAATGAAGCTAACACAAAAGCATTCCTAGCAGCACAACAGGAGCTGAAGATATGCTAAAGAAAATGACAACATTTAGATCTTTAGACTGCATTTCTGTTTACAGCAGAACTCAAATATCTCAAATTCTACGCTAGTAAGGCACTACACTCCTATACATTAAAATGACTTGAACTGAAACACAAATATCATCTGTTACAATTAGTGTCTTTAAAGACTAGAACGATAATACGGAAACTATTACCGTTGTTACCTCCCTGCAAATGAATGCAAAGTCAAACAACACAAAGTGACCACTTTTGCTCTGTTGTGTGAATGTGAATGATTTGCAAACCTGTTTCTAATTATGCATAATAGACCAGTCAAACACCAGGCGACTGAAATCCTTGTCGAAATGATCCAATGAAGAACAACAAAAGCTTAAACATAGACTGAGCACAGACAGGAGGATTAGACAAAGAGAGACACACAAAGACTGCTGACAGCACCGTCACAAACTCTCTATATCAAACCGACTGAGGTGGCAAATAGGGCCACACATAAATACAGACAGACATAAAACACAAATTACCTCTGTGAAAACCCCCCAAAAAGAACTTAGTGATGATGTTTGTGTTAAGTTTTGTTTAAATGAAAGCAATGATTACATGTAAAACTAAACCATATACGCTGCCTATTGTGTTCCAATATGGGCCAAAATTCTAACCTTCTTATAGCACTAAAGGAGGCTTATCCGCTGACACTAAGCAGAGATGTCACTAAGCTACTGTTAGGATATCAGTGGGCTACAGAGGCCAGGACCCCTCACACTCACACCTCCTGTCCCACCCTCCTACTCAGACATTGTGCAGGATTTGGGTCAGGCACAAATTCTCACACAAAGGCGTCCGTGTGTGCGTGCGTGTGCGTGTGTGTGTGTGTGTGTGTGTGTCATTACACTTGTCAGAGAGGCTCTGCAAAGGCTCTGCACATGTAGGGAAGCAAGAGAGAGCATGGAAACAATTAACCTAAATTAGTTACAGAACTGCAAGGACAAGTAGTATTTATACTTGTGGTTTTTCTGAGTAACACTTCAATCTCAAAGAGGTAGTTTCCACTACAGCAGTACACAGAAGGACAGAAAAATAAATAAATTAAAAGCATAACAAATCATCATGAAGGATTTCTTCAGATCAGCCGTGTAGACAGCCATCAATTTTATTTTGTTTAACTGAAAAGTTCCAAAACAGTGTATGAGAGCAGTAAAGTAACATTTATCTGTTTAACCCACCATATTTGTATTTTCTTTATCCCTCCAAGCTGGTTAAACCAGTTGCTGTATTATGTTTTACAATGAATGTGGTCTCTGCTAGGAATAATGACAAAATATGCAAATGCATTCAAATGTAAAAACAAAAAAACCACCCCTTTTTGTTTTTCACCTTTAAAGTAAAAGTTTCCTCTTTTCAAAATGGCTGCACCGCTGAGGCACAACTTTTATTTTGAAGGCAAAAGTCCTCTGTTTCCATTTCACATCACACTTTTTCCTATTTTAGTACCACCCTGTGAGGTGCAGTCAATGTGAGGTAGAGGCCTTTTTTTTAAATACAACATTTCTTCCAGCAACTAGCAATGTCCAGGAACCAACCAGGACATTTTGGTGTATTCTGCTCTAAAGCAGAACTCAAAGCTTCAAAACTGCTATCCACAAAATAAGGAGCCCATCTTTTATATACAGTCTATGGCTTAGGCACACAATTATGAGGCAGCTACCTAGTTTCTTATATTTTTATATCTAGGTTATAATTAAATGTATTTATTAACAGTATTGGCTGGCTTTGTCCAAAAAGTAATATTACATTTTGTAAATCTCCTTTAAAACTTTATTAATGTTATAGAAAAAAACTGATGTGACACTAGCTAAACTACTTTGTATACCATTATATGCTGTTTATATGGAAAGGTGTGGGATAAGTGTCCTAAAGTAAGCACATAAATTAACATGAAACAGAGTCTCAGAACTATATTTAAGCACAATCTTCAAGCAAATTAAGTAAATGGAGGTTTTTGTGTCGATTAGGAAAACATTCACTCTTCAAAATCATGGCAGCAAATTTGAAATATAAACACACAAGTAAACAGACAGTCTCACGCGAGTTAACACACTGTTGTAAGAGCACTCAGCTTAACATTTGAATGATCTCACATAATCACCGGCTGCACTGGGCAGAGTAAGTAGCCTTTTAGCACAACGTCATGAGCCTTTGGCAACCCCAAGTCAACTTGTGGTTGAAGAAAGGATTGAAGAGAGAGAGAGACCATTATTCACTGATGAGTGGGACAAAGGGCAGCGGGGCCTCACCACACTCCAGTAACAACAAGTAATAGTAAACCAAAAGATGGGAAAAGACCTTCGAGTGACCCAGTTTAACCATTAGCACTGTCTAAGAAGTGGAGTTGGGATATCACAGGTCCAGTAATATTCCAAGTGCACACCAAAAGAATCAACAAGTTTGTGAGGCTGTGTGTGTGCACGAGTGAGAGCGTGAGAAAGAGAAAGTGGAGAGAAAGATGTGTTTGTGTGTCAGGAGAGATCACAGCGAGGGGTATGGGAAAGCAGCATGTGCTGCAGTTTATCTTGATATGTGTCCTTCTTTGATACTTTGCTGTCTCCTTTCCCCATTTCTTTGTTTCTGTTATACCTTGGCTATAGTTTGAAAATGAACTACAACTACTGTTTAGTGTTTTAATTGATTTTGTCTACAAAAATGAAATAAAAAAAAATAGAAAACAGAGAGTTAAGCTCAAATCACGATGAACCAAGCTGAGAGAAATCCCGACTGCTTTTTCTTCTGTGAACTAAATTAAAAGCCACATTGTAGCATAATAACCTTACTGCTTTATGTTTTTGGCCTCTAGGGCCAAAAAACATCAGTCCTTTTGGCCAAATTCAGTCTGGTTGGTTTTCTGCCTGCTCAGCAACATATTTATCTGAGCACCCGGAGAGCTACCTAAGAGCTTTGTAACCCATGAGAAAAAGCTGCTGGGAGAAATAATAAGCAGGTATGGCAAGTTGAGAGCGCCTTCTTGGGGAGATTCAGTCTCTAATTGAAGCCATCAATAACTCGGACACACAGGTCCCACTGTGATAATAGGGAGCTGACAACCTGTCTCGGGCCACAAATTCTATTTTACCACACATGTGAATTAGGGTTGCAAAATTCCCGGAATTTTCAAAGATGGAAACTTTCCATGGGAATAAACGGGAATTAACGGGAATTTATGGGAATAAACTGGGAATTTTCAAAATTGAAGGTTGGCTCTTCTTAGGGAACTTAAATATAGTTGAGCAAAGTATATTTTAGCATAATATTGACAAAAACAAACAAATGCAATTCAAATACACTTGAATATCCATGCCATTCCTTAATCACGTGTACAGAGCACAAGCTTGCTGCATGGCTATTGAGACCACCTACTGGCACTGTGCATGCCTCCATCACATGTACACATGGACCACACTTTTGAGCCTGAAGGACAAAGTGTATTGAAGGCACACATTTGAGCCTGTGGACTTAACAAGTGAGGTAAGTTTTGATGATATTATGGGAAAATATATTTACGGATTCACTATTGTGGAGCTCTGCAAAATTTACAGCTTTCTCCATTTTTGTTGCTGTAACACATCCACTATCATTAGCGGAGGCTCAGTTTAAATCCGCTACAATGCTAACGTAATTTAGCACTGTTGTTAGAAAGTAAACCAACTACAGTGATTTATCATTGTAAAAGGCGTTACACACCGAGCGCGTTACCAAAAAGGCACACAAAATTAAACATTTTCCTGATCCAAATGTTATTGTATATTAACACAGAGCAAGTCAAAAAACTGAAATCGAATGATTCTTTTTGATACACCCTGTATTTTACAATTCCTCAGCTAGCAAGGAGTGCAGAAAGATAAAGACATCCATCTGATCTGACCTGATTTATCTTATTAAATAGTGGAGAATAGTGGAGGAAGATGTTTTTATAATCTGGTAGGGTAGCATTCACAACAGACATTTAATACAGTATCTTTATTAGA
>NW_024582479.1:1102101-1148769 GCF_018398535.1 Haplochromis burtoni | reverse complement strand
TTTTTTTTCTAGGAATTTTATTGTGTTTCTTCCTAATAAATCTGACAAATGTAGTCAGTAGACAGACACAGTGGATCTCTCAACCCTGAAAATGTATAGTTTTAACAGAAAATCCAATACAACAGAGGTTTTTAAACAGATGAGTCAGGCTTTCGCTATTAACAAATAGAAAAAGTCCCACCAATACACTGCAGCAGATGTTACTGAGATCTAAATTAGTACCTGCATTACCCAGATTGTTTCTTTAGCAGCCATATGGGACCGAGGTTTGTTTTGTTTGACTCAACAAAAGGTACATGTCTTAAATATGCTATAACAAGCTTTGCCTCCTGAGCAAAATTAATTGTGCTTATGCTGTGTACTAGTCTGAAACGGCTTCACAGCACATGCTCATGTCACAATCACTCTGCTGGTTGTAGTTCTTTTCCTCGCAGACCTTTTCTTCCTTACTTGTCTGATGAATTTATTTAAAAACCCTTTTTCACCTTCTTTTTCCTCTTTGCAGAGTTGATGTTCCCCACCTTGGCTTGACATTACAGCACCAGATTAAAAATAGAATAATTCTCATTCAAGCAAACAACGAGGACATGACTAAACACACTCACACTTTAATATGCGACGTCCCACCCATGCTGTCCCTTAAAATGTTCCGCCTGAGGTCCATGAATCAGTCTCACATAGGCAAGACGAGTGACATCAGTGTCAAAAAATAGCAGCGCTGCCTGCTGCTGCTTCCATCCAGACCCAAGTACAAATACACCCACATAGCATAAATCCATAATAATGTAACAGTAAATATTAGCCAGACAGTAGTTGTTAGATTTCTCCACAACACAGAAGGTATTTCCAGAATCATTAAATAGTATACGGTGGGTAGTATACCAGACGTACCCAGTACAGGAAGAGGGATGGTTTGGTCATAATTTCCTGTATGGTATAAAATTTAAATATCAGCATGTCCTTGAACAGACAAATGCACGCTGCGGCTATTCTAAGTGGTTCTTCTCACTCATGGCTCTAATCATTATTTTTAAAAAATCGTATTACAATACAGGAAATCTACTTCTGTCTGTCCATCTGTGGGTTTCTTTGTCCACAAATAACACCTACACGATCAGGGCCTAAGCAACCAAACTTGGCCCCTGAAGGATCTGATCTTTATCAGATACATTGACATCATCATGTTGCCTGGCAACCACCTAACAACATGCTAAAAATGGCACATTTTTATACACCTTTAAACACATTGTCTCTTTTTATTTTGCAACAATAATATTGAATTTGTATCCACGAAAGCTGAGAACCAACTAGTGAAAATGACATTCTCCACTCACAGTTAAAATCTTCCAGCCTCCAGCTCTGCCTCCTACATTTTCATCAGTGCCACTGTCTCCAAACCATACATCATTACAGGTCTTACTACCATCTTGTGTAAACCTTCCCTTTCACTCTTGCTGCTACCCTCCTTCTATTGCAAATTGCCCCCGAAACTCGTCTCCACCCACTCCACCCTACCCACATTCTCTTCATCACCTCTCTTGTGCACCGTTTGTCGCTTTTGATGGTTGACCCAGGTATTTAAACTCATCCACGCTCACCATCTCTGCTCCTTGCATCTTTATTCTGATTTGTATATTAGTTTAATTTGCCAACACCCCAAACAGGACAAACAACACAGTGCATGGGCATTTAAAACTAATGTAAAACTAATGGACCATATATACCATCCTGGCTGTGGTTATACTGCCTCTTTGTTAGACTTTCACTCCTAGCAGGGCTCAAGCAGCTCATCCACACATAGTAAGAACCAAGAGGCAAAGATAACGTTCTACTTAAGGCTAACAGACATTTAGATATAGCATCATTTTTATATGCATTAAGTAAAATTGTCTGTTTTCAATGAAAGTAAACAGAAAATGTACTCTGTATCAAATGGCAGACACATACTGTAAGCAACTAGCTGGTGAAAACTGAGCATTAAACAGTTAGTGTCAGATATTTCTGAAAAGAGCTGGTAGAGACAAAAACCAAAGCCATAAATGCCATGAACGATAGGGTGCTTACAAACAAGGTGACCAATCAAATAAGTTATCTGCCAACACATTGATAGGTTCCTTCAGAATCACATCAAAAAGTAAGATAATTAGTCCCCTTGTTCAGAGCTGAGACCCCTTTTTCCTGCATAAATGCTACGGAGTTCTTAGTAGCTACATGTTTCACATAGCATTGAAAAAAGAGATCTAGATAATTAACATTCCAAATGACAATCTATACTTGACATTTCTACCTAAATCTCACATCGGTTTCCCTTTAAAGTGAACTCAAAAATCAATCTGAGCAGTGAAACATCCATTTATGTTTTGCAGAGGGACACAGGGGATATTTGCCTCACTGGCAGATAGCTTCTTTTTCTCAAGAGAACAGGCCTTGTGACTAAAATGGCAACAGAAAGCCTACAGTCAATACCAGTTTATCCACCAGAACAGAATAACCTCCTAAAACCTGGATATACACACTTTTAAATTTAGCCTCAGATGTTCTATAATACATAAGTTGGTACTGCTGCACAGACCTCGTTAACTTTCTTAGAGGGGAACCAAACCATAAAAAAATACAAGTCTAAAACATATAAATATATTAGATAAATTATCATCTGTGAACTCTGCATTCTCAAACAATGATCTCAAAATGACGGCTGAGGGTTATCACTAAATGATTAAAGTATGTGGGCACCATAACCATATGAGTTAACAGCTCATATCAAGGCTGCTAAGAGATTCATAATGAGAGCACCAGAGACAAACACAAAAAGATGTGGTAATAAAGCTTTGCAAATTCATTACAAACTTCATGTTTAAACCCTTTCCCTTGGCTGGAAAGCAAAAGCAAGCTATTTTCTGATCTCTAACACAGCAAATCAAAAATTAATCGCTTCACTGCTAGCTAATTCACTTACATAAGAGCCTAAGCTGAGAAAGGAATTTCAGAAACACAGCAACAGAGGAAATACAGAGTAGAAAACAGTTTGCTATAAGCCTGTGGATTTCAGCTAAAAAGGTCCAGCACACTTACAGAACATGAAACATAGCTATAATTAGTTTAAAAATGTACTTTGCATCAGGAGTGGCTTTTTTAAAATATGTATCACTGTAAATTTCTCAGACACCTTGTTAAAAATTTTCCTACAAATCATCTTGAAGTCATAGTCTTTAGCACACAAAAGCAGTTTTGTGGAGATTTAGCAACCATGGTCAACACTCCAAGCAACACAGATGGGATGTAATTCTCTTTCAGTGTTTTTGGAAACTCGCCACTTAAGTTTTATTCTTGACTCGTGACAGACTGTTTTGCACTTCCTCTTTATATGAACAGCTTTTTCCCTTCCCTGTGTGGATCTTAATCCAGTCTTCACAAATAACTGGCAGTCAATGTGATACAGATTCTGTCCTATGACCAGGGCAACTGCCATCGACTGGAGAATGTAGATGCAAGCCTCTGAAGTGCTCCTTCGGTCTCTTCTAAAACATGCTCGCAGTGCATGTTCTACACTTGTTTGTTTGAGAACAACAGCAATTTAAGGGGGCAGTTTGAGACCACAGTGTGTCTGTAATTTACAACATGTAACCAAGGAAACAATGGAGCTGTGAGAGGCATCTGTAAGTGGCAATTACACAATTATCAATCACAAGGCTCCTGTGTTCACCGAGTGAGCGAGACAGGAAGAGATATTTATGGATCAGCTGTGTACCCAACATAGAGGGTAATGCAACTCTTGGATGGTCACACTGTGGGTAAAACACACACTTAAACAGACAAAGATACACACACACACACACAGATAGAGGTTTGGATCCAAAAACGTGCTTGAGCACTCACCCAAACACACACACACACGCTTTCATAACATTAACACATCTGTTTCCCTCACTGGAGCAACGGAGGCCTTGAAGCCAGATGCCACAATGTGTCTGCCAGAGGTGAATCTCTTTCTGTCTGTTCTGTTTTTCACTATAATCATTGCTACCTCGGCAGGCTAAATCAATTCATTAAAGCTCGTTTTTACTGTGTAAAACACTGGAAGTTTCCACAGTGGAGAAAGAACTCATACAATGACAAAAGTGCCTTTGTCAACACATGCCACTTTGGATGTTGCGTAACTGCGTGATTACATTATGTGCTCTGCCGTTATGCTTCATTATATAAACCAAAATGCAGCTACTCTATATGCAAAATACTACATGTAAGAAGAGGAGCTGACAGGAGTTACAGAGTAACAACGGCAACTTCACAAAACACAAATGCAAATTCCATAAATCCAAAGTTGTGTGCACGTTTGCTTCAGTAAAGTGGCTGCACCTGTATGTCCAGTACACTCCAGCCGGCTATCTCACTAAAAATGTGAGGTGGTGTAGCTACTAATGCATCTGTGATGAGCTTGCCAGAGTATCAATGTGCTTTTCTTTGTTTTACACCAAATTAGTTCATATTATTAGATTATGACCGCTAAGAGTGATAAGCATCAGTATCAAAGAACAGTAAGAGCGCTCTGTTACCTATCAGATAATTGGCTTTAATGATAATGGTACTTTTCTGCATTTATGATTCTAATAATTTGACAAGATCCCCAACACCACTGGCTGAAATGTAAATCCAAAACATAACACAGCCTCCACCGTGTTCTACCTGCTCCGTGCATAACAATGACAGTTTGAACAAAAAAAAAAAATGACTCCATTAGATCTGTTGCCACTGATATTCAGTCCAGCTCTTGTGTAATGTGGCATACCTCAGCCTCTTTTACCCATTTCCCTTCCTGAAGGAAGGCTTCTTTACCACCACACTTCTATTTAGACCATTTCTGATGAGGCTTTGGCAAACAGTAAATGGATCAACCAGTCAGAGGCATCTCTTAAGGCCTGTGTCAAGACTTTCCTGAATATTTTCCTTTTTCTTAAAGCACCACTTTCAAATACTGTTCATCTGCTGTACATAGCTTTTAGGCCTTTCACTTCATTTTTTTTATGCCACGCTTGTTGAAATTATTTTGATTTTATTAAGGACACACTGCACACCGTGTAATGTGACAATGTATTAAAAAAGCAGCCAATGTCCAAATAAAAGGATGAAGGACCTTCACAAAGCAAGAAAGTTCTTGCTCCTTGGAATAAAACTACCTAAGGAATTAAGGGTAGCTCAAGACTGTATAAAGTACTGCACATGTAATATCTTTAAGAGACAACTTCAGGAAAGAGAAGCATTGTCAAAATTAAGGATAATTTCAGCCAACACCAGGAAATACACCTAACCACCACCATATCACCTTTCTCAGATGAGGCCATTCATCTTTCAGCCAACTGCTAAAAGATGCACAAAGGTATTCTGATGGGACACTGACTCATTTAAGTAATCAATAGAGTTAAAAATATCCCAAGGCACGATACATTAGTAATAGAATTATTCTACCTTCCTCTGGTCTGAAGAGCAGACTTTGGGCACCACAGACAGATCATTTCTGTTTTTAATGCAAAGTCACTCTCAAGGCAAAAGCACAAACATTTACACAGTAAATACAGAAACATATTTGTGCTCGCGCATCAACATCAGGGAGTGGCATCACTCTCTGGATAAATGCACAATACACATGAATAAGAAGTCTTCAGAGAACCAGAAGCATTGGTTCCCCTGAGTGACAGATATATAGTGATATTTACAGATAGCGATATTTACATAAAGTGTGCTTGCATCAGGACAGGCGCCTGGTAAACGCAGTCTTCCTTAAGACACACTCATGACAAAGCCTAAAGAAAGTGGCAGTGTGTGCCTTTAGTAAATAGTGATATAGGTGTGAGGGTTTCTGCTGGGTGTTTATCTTTGCATGTGTTTTTTTGGGGGTTTTTTGAGTTCCTTGGTTCAACTGTGTTCTTTCGCCTTTTCCATCCACTACTACTACCAGTAACACTACTCAAATACTGGACCCAGTGCACATGTGGCATTCTTCTCTCAAACTTAATTTAAAATCTCAAAAATTATGACCACAATAATAATGGTCACGGAGTTAAAAAAAACAAAAAACAAAACAAAAACATTACAATTCAAAAAGAAATCACGTGAAAGCACATGCACATAGCACTGCTCTTAACTGCATGCTAATTTGTTACTCAGTGCAGTTATAACTATATTTATATACTTTACAATCAGCTGTAGTGCTAAATGTCCAGTTCTGTAACTACAACAGAATTAGCAAGATTTTATCATTTTGTGTTATTAGGGTTTAATAAATCGTTTCCATAACAAATTTTGGAGGAAAGAAATTTTCAAACAAACACAAAAACATTATAATACTTGGTATTTTTAGCTTTACTGGTGTTCAGTCAAAGCTTGTAAAACTTCTGTGTGTCGCATGTTGTTTTTAACATGTTCTGAACTGCAGTTGAAAATACAGAATAAAAAATGGTGAACATGAAAATTCTAACTATGAAGGAGACTCTGACCCAAACTTGGTGTGACAAAACTATTTTACAAAATAAAACGTACATCATATTTATGTAATCTACAAGTCATCACTTCTAATGCTGTCAGAAACTCTCAGAGAGCAGACAATAAGTAAGTATGATGATTGTGCATTTAAAAAGAAGGTCAATGCTTTTTAAAATCAGCTACTTCATTTTCAATCCCTGGGATGGGCTAGCCTCCACTCCTCTTGTCTTATGATAGCTTGGAAAGACTTCATCCTCCCTGCAACCTTAAACAGGATAAGTGGTTAAGAAAATTGACAAATGGATGGCTAATTCATTTTTCTAGTTAAAAGGACAAATATTCTCTGGTTTCACCTTCTCAGTGTGATGACTCACTTCCTTTATCTTTCACTTTAAACACTTACTTAAAATCTTCGGCTTGTGGCGTGCCGGTTTGCAAACCGAACACATCACTGCAGCGTGTTAAGACAATTTTTTTTCTTTCACAATTCTATAAAAGTATGTTTGTTTTATTTCTGTGAATTAGAATAGGCGGACATACTAGGCTGAGTACTGGGTGGGTGGGTGGAGATGAGTAATATGACACCCTGTGTTACAATAGTCAGTTTCTAGTTTTTCAGCAAAGGGGCCCCAACCATCAATAATGGATGAAAAGAGAGTGGTGCATGCATGCAAGCAAACACACCCTTTTGTCAAAAGTCAAGAGTGGGATTATTGGATATGCAGCTATAAATGTGAACAACACAGATCTGTATAGTGCACAGAGATGGTTAGAAAGGTTTACTTTTAAGAAGCGTCTACAACCAACTCACATAAACACTGTACAAATTCAGCAAGCCACAGTATGTCAGTGCTACAGATGCTGCTGAGAAAAGACTTCTTGAGTAGTCACTACGAGCCAGTCACAGCCACTTTACCCTGAGTATTCGTGGGTCTATAAAGTGGGCCAGATGAGAAAGAGCTGCGATGAAAATGACACAGTGTGATATGTAAAACTGGAGCACTCGGAGAGAGAAAAGGAAACAAAGAGAAAGAAAGAAAGAAAGACCCAAGACTTGATAAAGAATGGCAGGGGGAAAAAAGCTAAACACACAACAGGGTTTAGCTTTGACCATGTGGACTCCATGTGGACATAACAGAGGAAGCTCAGAATCCCACAACAAAGCAGCGCATGCAGAATAGCTTCATAATCCATTCCTCCTGCATCCAAATTCAGTTTCTGTAAACCATCAGTAAGATCAATGTCAGATAAGCTATTTGGCAAGTTTGGTCTGCTTAACCTGACATTTTAGAGAGGTCTTTTTAATTTCCTGGTTTTGTTTTTTAGATGTACTTATGTTTGATTCAAATTGGCTCCTTGACTTTTATAGTAAGTGGGACAAGGTATCAGCCCAGTGCAAACATCACACGCCTTCACTGTGACTTTGTTTTCTTGCCATCAGGATTATTTGCACAAGGTTTCTGTTGAAGACTTAAAGATATCACGCATTACGACTGAAGTGCTGTGAGGGAAATTACCCAGACTTGTCGTAGAGCTATGTACAGGTAAAACAGAAAAAGCTGGACGGTTGGACTTCTTATATCCACATATACGAAGTCTTGGATTGGATTGTATTGCCTGTCAGAAAAAAATAAGACTAACATTGGATTGGAGCAGAAATGTAGAAAAGAAAAAATGCTGATGCAGATAAAAGGTTTTTAAAATTTGAACAATTAATAAGAGATTTTTGAAGACACACTTCACATTCTAACCTGATCAGGATAACACTCAGATTTCTCTTACTTGCTGTTATGGGACACTTTTGAAATCATCATGTTTGCACTTCGAGGTAACAAATTAAAATTGTAAAAACAGCATTTGCCACTATCCGTAGTTATGTGTTCTGTATTCTTGCACACAAGTGCCGTCTCCCCACAGCTGAAAATCAGCTGTCATGGCCAAATTGGGCTTAAAAATCAGCATTTGTACTGTCTAGTGCGCTCCAGGCTGAACAGCACTGAATGAGAGAGGCAGCCGGAGAGAGCAAAATGGTCAGGGGGATGGATAAAGGGATATTGAGTGACATAAAAGAGATTTCACAGAAGGAAAGATGTTACCGAAGGGCATTCAGGGAAGAGATGGATGAAGGGGAGGGGGATCGCAACATGAAATCTGATCTTCCCCAGGAGCCTACAGTTATCCAGTCCCTCTGCAACTAGCAGCTCAACGAATAACAGACAATAAAGGGAGCTAGAGTGAGAGACAGCATAATGGGATTTCAAACATCTCTTCACATCTGCCGAAAGGTTGCTTTTTGACATTTAACACATGTCTGTTAAACTGGGCAGATCCTCATCCTCTCAAAACTGACAAAGTCACATTGCAGTCAGTTTCACATATATTTTGCTCTTTGTGCCTAATAAAGTGTCTCTGAAGATGTGGACATTATCCTAAATTTTAATTTTTCTTTGTCCTAAAATGACACTGAAATGCATAAAAACTGGAGAAATACAGTAATGCACAAGAGTATCAGGTATGAACAGCTTTATTCCTGACACAGCCTGAACTCTTTTAGGCAAACCTAATTTCTTTAACGAGTCTTCAGGAATAATTCTCAGTGCATCCTGAAGGACATTCAAAGCTCTGCATTAGAAGTGCATTTGGGGTCATTACACTACTGAAAAATGAAGCCACTGTCAATCAGATGCTTTCCAGATGGTATTCCATGACGGATGAAAATCGGACAGTACACTTCTGCATTTATAATTCTATATTCTTGACAAGATCCCCAACACCGCTGGCTGAAATGAAACTCAAATCATGACAGAGCCTCCACCAGGTTTTACAGATGGTTTGACCAAAAAATTTCAAATTTGGATTCATCACTCCATAAGACCTGGTGCCACTGATTTTCAGTCCAGTTTTTATTTAATCTGGGACACCTCAGCCTTTCCTCCCCGTTTCCTGTTACTTGGATCAATGGCTTCTTGATAGCCACACTTCCACTGAGACCATTTCTGATGAGGCTTTGGTGAACAGTAGACAAATCAACTGAAAGACCAGAGGCATCTCTCGGGTTTATCCATTTTTTGAGGACATGCTACACATTTGCCAAGATATACCAAGTTTTCAGCTGATTCTCTTTAGGAAATCACCTTGTTGGGGAAAATGCTATTTTATGTCTGTGAAACTGTGTGGCTTTGGTATTTTTTTATTACACTCCTCTAAGAAAATAAGAACAAATTTAGTTTTTATAACAAAATGCATAAAGATACAAAATAAAATTGGTTCTTTGGTTGCCTGCTATGTTTTAAACACAATGCTGGTTCATGCCTTGAGTTAATTATCTTTTTTATGCTGGAATGACTCACAGGTCCTTGTTAAGTGGCTTAGTAAACAAAAAACTGGCCAGATTCATGGACTAGACTGAAAATGAGAGAAAAAGCAACCAATGTCCAAAAGGAACCTTTGAAAGAACTGCAGTCAAATCCTTTGCCACTGCCTATACCCAGATACCTTTTTTAAATAGATCTCTAAAACACAACTTGTCTTCATAAATACTTTCACTCTGACAGTTAAAAAAAAAAAGGATGGACTGAAAAATGTGGTTAAGTCATTTCTGCTCGTTCGCTCTGGTCTGTAAACATCTGGGTCAGGAGTCCAACTCGAATCAGTTTGATAAGGTGGTATTTTTAGTTTTAATCTCTCCACCTCCTACTTTCACAGAACGTTGGCACCACAAAATAGAGCCTCGCTGATATAATCATCTGATATGCTGCTTAATACACACCAGCATGACATCCTTGTTACAGGACATTATGCTGGTAAAAATGTGTTTGCTTTATTTACAAAGGTGTGTCATAGTTTCTGGAGTTTCCGACACGGTGTTCAGGTTTTTTTTTTAGTTTTTTCTTAGTAACTACATTTTGTTATAATCCTGCTGTGTGCTGACATTCAATGAAGCATTTATATAAGTAATACTAGCCAGAATATCCACACAGGAGTATTTTAATCATTAAATCTAAAAAATAATAAATAAAATGCATACACACACCTACACCTTGCCTGGCCAGTACTTTACAACTATTGACTGAACAAACTCGTCTTGCTACTTAGGTTAAACACAGTCTTATAGAGCCTAAGAGAAGGGGGGAAAAAACAAAACAGACACACAAGTACATGCATACACACAAAGAAACAGAGCGAGCCAGCTGACAGGTTCAAAGTATGCAGAAAGCCCGCAGTGTAACAGGACAAGCAGAGGGAATGGCTGGCTGTAATGAGCTCTTTGTTTTCTTTTATGTGTCATTCCAACCGAGGGCTGGGGGTTGGGTTTGGATCAATTGTTCCAATTTGGAATCATTTCAGACTGACAAAAACACCTGGACTGACTTGTATGTTCAAGCATTTCTATCAGAAGACAATGTGGAACTCTTGAGAAAGTAGGATACTGGATTTTATTCAGCACAGTTTACCAGTAGACTGCCTATAGCCTACTGGTGTAGTCCATAGTCCCTGCTCATAGTCTACTTCTTTATGTCATTGAAGATAACCAATATTGCTCAAACACTGTACACGAACTGCTATTGTGAAAGAAGAAACAGCGCTCTATGAGTGAGCTTTGTACAGAGCACAGAGCAGTCAGCCTTATCTACTAAAAGCCAAACTGGTGAGCTCATTCTGTCAATTTTAGCAGTATGCATCTGCCTCAGCTGTAAGATGGTATATAGATGGAAATTGGCTTCAAGTAGAAAGAAGTTAGAAGCAGCACTTAATATGGTGCTCAGATGAAGTGAATGAGGCAGGCAAGGAAAAGGCAAATGGGAAAAGGCCGGGGGTGATGAGATAAAGAGGATGAATAAAGTGCAAGAGAAGACCTTTAGGGAAACAGGCGCATGATGTCATTTGTTGCTCATTTTCTTTTTTCAGGTTATTCTTACATGTTGTGAATGTCAATGAGGCTCGAAGCCTGTTTTGTCAGATTTCATACTGAATTGAGATTAAATGCAGCTGAAAACAAACCGAGCAACACGTCTGCTGTGAGATAATGATGTCTTCCTCCATGCGTGTTTGATAGAAGCACAGTCTGAGGGAAAACATGGGAATGTGGAGGGGAAGACGGCTCTTAATCATCTGCAGCCACAGAAAGCTTGGAATGCCTGAAGAGTTTCCTCTCTCCGTTTCACCCTTTAAGATTCACAATTTCAAAATTTTCATGAATTTTTAGACTTTTCTGCACCTTCTCTCCCATATGGAAAAGATATATATTAATCTTATAAAGTTTGTATTTGTCTCGTGTGGAACTTGTATGAAAAGCATACAAGAGTGAAAACAGACATAAGATCCCTTGAAAAATGATATAAATGAAACTTGTATGTTTTGGATACTTACTAAAACAATATATGAAAGTAATAAGAAAGTGGCCACTTTCATGAGTAAATCATATAAGCCTTATATGATTCACTATATGAAGCAAGCCAAATCTGATGCAAGTCTTTTATAAGTTTTCTCTATTTCTTTTCCATATGGGCTGTTTCTTTTGCTGAATCCGAGGTAACTTCAAGAACCAACCACATGTAATAGTTCACTCTGAAAACAACATGTCCTTCACTTTGTTCTTTTTGCAATATTAGACAAAAGACAGCATGATATTGAGGGCATTCAGGGAGCCGAGGACAGGGGATATTGCATCCTATTTAGAGCTTAACCCTCTTTAGTTCTGATGGAGGACTGTGGTTAACACTATGAATGTAACTAAAGCCATTTTCTGAAGAACTATAAGCCTTTAAGGGTATAGCTGCAGGAGGTGGTAGGAGTGCATCTTACACTGGTACACTGAAAAAAAAAACTCCACATACACACAGTGCATGCATGGAAACATAGCTGGAGGAAAAGTCAGATGCAGGTGCACGGGAAGAGTTTTTTTCTGCTTTGTAACAAGAACGCCTGCTGCTAACAGCTGGCACTGATTGTGTTGTTTTACAGAGATTTCGTCAGGTAAACCCCTATTCAACAATTACACACAGAGGCCTCACTGTGAGGGGGGTCCTGACTTTGATGTCTCTCTGCTTTTCCCCTTGCTTGGTGGAAAACCAGGAAGAATAAAGACAGAGAAGTGAAGTGCCACTAAAGGGTTCCAAGCAAAGGAAACCAGAAGCAGATGTTTTAATGAAGCATTGCTGGAAAGAACAAAACAAAGACAGTATAAGAAATGGCAAAGAAGGGAAAATGGTCATATAAATGTATTAAATCTGTAACCACTGTAGTTCAGGGGTAACCGATCTAAAAATCTTGGGCTAAAGCCCACCAATAACACACGATTCACTGTGGGACTTTTCTGTATGACTTTTAAACGTGAATACATGTCAATCCTAAGTGTAGCATATCGTTAGCTTCATAGCATAAGTGCCTAAGTCATTTTTTGGTCAAATTGAGATTTTTGCCTAACTTTACTCCCCTACCACTGCTGCATCATCCTGTCCGTCTGAAACACAAAACACAAAAAAATGACTTAGGCACTTATGCTATGAAGCTAACGATATAGGACATGATGCATTGGTGCTGTAATGCTTTAATATGAGCTGTGTTAAGTGAGGAAAAGTAAAAATGTTAGGCAATTTTTAATACCCTGACTGAAGAGTGGCGATTAAGGCTTACAGATTTCAATCACTAGAGAGGTTTCTGTTGCTCTTTAAGCAACACTGTTTGGCTTCCAGTTATTACATGTGCGTGAAAATGCATCACAGCACTATAGGCTTATCTGCCTCACATTGTTAATAAAGCAGCTCTCACTGAGATCAAAATGTGGCTTTATATTGGTCACAGTGTCAAACTATCTCCTGGAAGTAGACACGGCGTACGAGGCCTCACTCACACAGGTCTAAAGTCCTGCCAGCGACCATCTGGCAGCCACCGGCTAAAAGAGAAAAATGTGTATGCTCTGACCGGTTATGAGTGGTTGTTGGAGGAAGTCAGCAGCCAATCGTGTGAAATTGGTTACAAAGAGGTTTACAGTGCCGAATTATTTTCACCTGACAAGAGACAGCAAGCTAGACCCCTCTGCTTAGTTCACATAAGCTTTCTCTCAGGAAATCATATGTATTAAGATACTATGTCACTGTAAATTTGTGTTTGCATTTCCATGTCTTACAAACATGATGGTCACTGTTTCACTTCACATGGTTTTAGTTATTTAGTAATTTTCTTATTCTCTAAACTGAGATATTTAATTATATAGCGAGCTCTGTGACTAGTAACACAACCTTGACATAAATAGGTGGCATGCTCCTTTATGTCTAGACAAAAGTAAATGAGTGTAAACAAATCAGTACGGAGCCTTGTGGTCTCAACCACCTTAACCTGGCCCCTTAGAGACCTGGCTGTGATTAATAACCCATGCAGCTAACCGAAGATATGCAAAACACCAGAAAACACACAACAGCATGCACTTATACTGCAAGTACAAAGCTCTGTGGTAAGTGGTGAGCTGTGCACGCTAACTAGTACAGTTTCCATGCAGTGTGGCCAATCAAAATTATAACCTGAGTGACTGGGACAGCACGGGCTGTGTTAGGGGAAGCCAAGATGGCCACTGTTCAAAAGTAAGGGGAGTTTCAAGTCACCAAAGTTTATGACAGGGATTTTCCAAGTGCCGTCAGCGGCCGAGAAAAGATTGCGGCTGGATGCTTGACATAGGAAATACACAAGCAAATACAAAAAGAAGAATTAAGTGAAGCAGGGAAAAGTAATTACCCTGTGGAGGGATATGAGTGTGTGCTGTTTATGTGTGTTTGACTTTGCATGTCTGTCTGCAGTTTTCAGTTATGATCATCCAATCTGCTTCCCTTCACCCTAAGGTTGGTTTGAATGTCCAAAACTGTCCCCAAGCCTGCAAAACATGGACAGCGGACACACACACACACACACACACACACACACACACACACACACACACGAGTGCACACGGACACACACAACCTCAAACAACAATACACACAGGAGGCTCCAGGCTCACAAACCAAGCCAGGCAGTTTGACTTTCTTTGGGGAGATGCTGGACTTGCTCCACCCTGCTGTCCAGTGCCAACCAAGCAATTCTAGGCCAGCCTCTGTGCCAGACTGGACTCTTACATCAGAAACACAGCAATGCAACATCATCACTGAACACTACAAGGAAACTCTACCTCTATCCACATTATATATTTGAATGCATATGAATCAATTAGCGGTGATCTGTGGCATGCATGCGGTGGTTTGGGGACATATTTTGGTAAGAATTTGTGGTGTAAAGTTATTTTGTATACAGAATATTGTTTGGATCTGGTGGGTTTTTTATGTAATCTCTTAAAAGCTGTAATTTATATTGGTTAAGATGTTACTGGAAGCTTTTATTTCTGTAAGCACCTCATAACAAAAAAAGGGATAAATTTTTATGTCCACTGTGGCACAAATAAAATATAAAAATACATCATTTGTAATATGAAAGTTGTTTCAACAATCTACATACCTACATATCTTTACGCATCAGTAAATACTTATTATTTGGCTTTTGGGGGTTTTTTCTAGCAAAGAAGATTTCTTCTTCCAAAACTGATCTCGCCAAGGGAACAAAGGGTGCAGCCAGGCCTTTCATTGGCCTGGTGAAGCCAGGCCAATGAAAGGCTGAGTTGAGCACCCAGCTGGCAAGAAAGGCAGATTGGCTTCCCCTCCTTCAGCCTCCAACCTCTTCTCCTTATCCTCTCATACTTCTTTCCACTACTCCTTCAACCACTCAAGGCCTGACTGTAAGCCTGCAGCCTGCTTTCACTCCCCAGTTCACTCAACTACACATGCTAAATGCATCTTTTTTATAGTCACTGCCATCCCCGTGTGAAAAAGGGGGTCATTGTGCTACACAAGGATACTATAAAACATTCCTTTCCATTTTCTCTCCCCCTTCTGTACATATGTGAAATACAGGCTGAATCATATGATGCAAAACATACAGCCCCTCTCAGATCCTCTCTGGCTTCCCTCTCACAATGCTCACTCCACTGATCACTAGTTTGTTACAGTATTTAAAGATGCTGAGCAATATTTGCGACAGCCAAACAGGCAACACACTTAACTCTGATTTCACGGGGAGGATCTTGTGTGTATGCATTTCACATTATGGTGTTTCAGGTGATAAATATATTAGAATTATATCCAGAAATGCACGCAGACAGACACTGATGACATAATCAGATTTTTTGCCCTCAGGAATGGTTTTTCTATATGACTGTTTTTTTGTCTTCTCCTACACATGTTTTAATACGTATTTGCAATGACAAAAGTTTTGCTATTACATTAGTGCTCAAACTTGCTAATACTCAGTTATTCAAGTGCATTTGATTAGCAGCATCTTGTTGTCATTTACCCTCTTAATTCCTCTGGATTCCAAAGGGTGCGTTTAGTTTTTCACAGGACTGCACAGAGTCAAAGGAAAACTTTTTTCACATGACTGTATATCTACCACAGGTTTCTTAATACGACTGGTTGCCTGTGTAAAATTTAGCACCATGTGTATCCTAATGCAGATTTTAAAAAAGGTATTAACCTATTCATTTCTATAATAGAGAGTTTAAGAAATGCAATTACTTTAAAATGGTTAGTTTGTGATAATCCCTGCACATAAAGCATGCAGTACTTATAAATAGGACAGATACAGTGGGTGAAGTTTTCTCAGGTTTGTCCTTTGCTATCCCTGCTATCCCACACGGATCTCTTGACCCAACATCAGGCATTCTCACTTTCTTCCCAGTAACGATCACTAGAGTTCGTCAGCGGTTCTGAACCAGGATAGGTAGTCCCTGAATGTGGGTTGTTGTGGGTTCAGGAAAGATTACTGGAAAGATTTTTCTGGTAACAGGTTGTTGTGTTGTTGCATTCCCGCACCTTATCAAGTTAGCACGTCAACTGAGCTTGTGTTTATATAGCCATTTGCTGGCTGTCAAAGTTGAGCATTAGTAGTTATGGCAACCACTGGATCTGTCCAGGGAACACTGGTGGCAGCAAAGTAAGGGACATCATAACCTGGACTTGCCAAACTGTTTGTGGGTTGATGAACTCGGTGAAAACCCCCCATCCCCTTTGCATCGCATGCATGGGCGTCAAACATGCACAAGCGTTGCTGGCAAACACCAACTTCTGCAAACAATGCTATACAGGTAGAATCCCTGAGCAGCGTTTGCAAGTGTTGGTGATCTCAAAGATTGATCCCCACTATTTTGACACCAAGGCAAAACCCAGCAATAAACCCAGCTAGCACTTGCATGGGCAAATGTAAGAAAATCCTGCCTGGTATAGCGCAAGGGGCAATTTTAAAGTGGTGATGGGGGACTCCATATTCTTGAAATGATTTATCTCAGACAGACATGGTGGTAGCGGCGCTTCCGTGACTGGTCATGCCAGAAGGCGCTTCCCCCATAGTGATATATCTCACTCAGTTTTCAGAGAACCTGGGTTACGCTAGAAACAAAACATTTCGTCAGACTTTCCTTCAGATTAATTCATGGAAACAATGTATGAAAACACTAACCATTTTTTGGGCAGCACAAGAATCATTACACTTTCTTTAATGAACTGACCTCTAAAAACTTTGAGTGGGTGAGATGTGTGGGTGGGGCTGGGCTGGGGAGCAAAACCTGAGTAGGGACACTTTCCTGCTACCGCTAAAAAATGTGAGTTTTATCAGTTAATCCCCATCAGTAGGTTTACCATACATAAACCAAATGACCTCCAAGAGTCCCCATATTTTTGTTTAGCTTTTTTTCATTTTTACTGTATTAAATTCGATTTTCTGTACTCGCTGTAAAAACAAATTAGAAAACTCAAAGTCAAAATGTAAAAGAAATGTGTCAGTCTAAGTCAGGATGAACGATTAAATGTTTGAGGGTATACTGCTGAGCTCATATTTGTTCAATCAAATTCAAAAATGAAAAGCAGCCGAAGGGGTGGGGGGGAGGGGTAACCTGCCAATCTTCCCTGCTTTTGCCATTATCTTTCACTCAGTCATATCCTCAAAAGATCTGGTTGTTATATTTGTGAGAAGAGAAGAGAGGAGAAGAGAAGAGAAGAGAAGAGAAGAGAAGAGAAGAGAAGAGAAGACACTGACCTGCCCAGTCGGCATTATCTCACAATACAACAATGGATCAAATAGTGGACGTTTACACCTACTGCTAAAAGCACTCCAACTTTAAGGTATAAGAGTGGGCATCAAGCATGTCTCTCTTTGTGTGCGAGCCTGGGTGTGTGTTTCTGTTACACAACGGGAGAGTTCTTCCCATCTGTGCCTCTTTCCAGCCCCCGCATCCCTGACCAATGAAGCGAGAAACGACAGCTCTGCCTTGCACTCTGCCTCCCTCAGTCTTCCTCACAACACCATCCCGCTCTTCATTATAATCAGCCGGCCACTAAAAACACATTCACTTCCTTTACTATCCCTTTACCTGCCTGTCAAAAAAACCAAAAACAAAACATACACACTAAGGGCCCAAACATGATGCAACATTCACTGTTATCAACATCATATGTATCTGCCCTCAGCTTAAACCCCAACTAGAAAACAAGACATCCCCGCAGGGTGTCTAACCATCATTTTTTATCTTTTGCTCAAATTCCAGATTATCCCACTAAATGTATCACCCCCATCCTGCATTTCCATCCCTGCTTTTCCGGCTCGCCTAATTTCCCACAGGGCTCATTGTTGTGGAAAAGATGCTAAAACAAAGAGGGCAGACAGTGGAGTGATAATCCTAAACATACCAGCTGGAGATAAGATAGCCATTTGCTGTGGACTAGCTATCTGGGTTTTGCTGCTAAATGAAAACATCTTAACATCTTAATTGCTAGAGCCAATAGCTTAGCATTGCTCTAAACTGCTACTTGCTATTTTAAAAAAAAGTATTTTCCTTTCACTACAAGTATTTCTGGAGTGGTTGTTGAAACAGGATGCAATCACGCACCTTGACGATCGCATCCGGCCTGGAAAAGCATTTTAGCTGATCCCACCAGGACCACTGTGTCAGTGGTTCAATTCAAATAAATGAATTATAGATGCAAAGAGGCCTGTTCAACATTCAGGATATTAAGACAAATAGCAGTACTGGTATACACACAATAATGCTTTCGAGAATGAAGGTAGACAGAAATGTTACTTAGATTAGCTACATTTTTGCGTACTTGTACAGCTGTTAACACTGTTCCTAAACTTTGCTTGCTTTCACACTTTCTCTTTAACTTTCAATTCTTCTGATCCCCCTGTATAATACTGCTTGTGTTTCTTTCCCTTTTTACCATCTATCAGACTACCTCCTCCTGTCTTTCCAGTTCATCCTGGCACTGGAGCACGTGTGTGATGCCAGCATCCTGCTGCCTGTCTGGTCAAGCAGGATGCCAGTCCTAAATCTGTTACAAGTGAGTGCTAAAACACTCCTCACTTCCATTGCAGAAAACCAGTGAGGCAACACTCCAAAATGAGCGGACGTGCAGCTAACCACACCTTGGTAAACAACAATCTATATCTGAAAAATATACATATATATCAAATATTTGAACTACCCAAGCAGTGTTTGGCTTTTCCTTCTTGTGACCTGGCCCAGCCTCTGAAATGGAAACTTTACTGCGCAATTACAGTAAACTGTGCCCTCCTAATGTGCTTTTCCTCAAAGCAACACACTTCACTCCTGCTGGGCTTCAGCATGACAGCCCAGTAAGCCAGTACCCATGATTTCAGCTCCAGGCTGCACATCTCTCTGCTAGCGGTTTCTATTACAGGTGCCATAGCTGGAAGGCTGCACTTTAGCTGTTAGGTATATGGCAGATAATTGTAGATAATTGTTTGGAAAGATAAGACTGGATTTCTTTTGTTCTGCCGGTGAAGAGTTTCAGGCTGTGGTTCAGGGACAGTTTTCGAAATTCTGAAAGAAAGAAAGACAGGCAGGAAGACAGACAGTTGTTCGAATTCCATACTAACAGCCGCAAGAGTTATCTGGGAAAGGCTAGACCTGCCGTTTCAACGCAGACTGACCACATTTACTGTTCACCCAGCCGACACACATTCCAGAAATAAGCAGAGGTGGATCTTTCATCTTTCTCCCACGCAAGGCTGTCCAGAGGACACACAGTCCAGAGTGTTTGCGTGCACGCACAAAATTGTGCTAACAGTATCTCTCACGAAAACGTTTGGCTGCTTTGTGGCTTGAAGAGGAAATATAAATTACATGAAGAAGGGTCTAAAAATGCATAAGAAAAATGAAAACATACCAACATAATTCCAGCATGACTAAATAATACTCATTCACTCAAGCTTTCACTCTTTTCCCCCCTCCCTCCTCACAGAAAGATGTCCTCCTTCGCCCTCCAGCCCACCTGACCTCTAACAAAACATATATTACAGACAGCAGCCACCACTCACCTATGTGATCTCCATGGAAACTGTTGTCATGGGATGTTCTACAGTGAGGCATGAGGTCATGATGGGCAGCAGGTGGCCAGATTTGACCAGTCTTGCGAACACTCACAATAGTAGCCTCAGACATGACCACATGGCCTCCCTGCTGCCGGTGGTGACGCTTCTGGGACTGCGGCGTCGGAGGGCTGCTGCTGTCAAAGGAGTGCTGAGAGTTCTGGGAGTTCTGAGAGGGTGAACGACTCTTCTCTCTAAAGGGACGGCGGAAAGCAGTGGTAGGGCTGGGGGAGACGTGGCTGGACTGACCTGAGGAGAAGTCCTCCTCACTGGATGTCAGGTTCTCGTTGGAGCTGCAGTCCGGTGTATAACCGCCACCTCCACCTACATCCTCAAAGCTACCTGGGGAATAGGAGCGACGAGGCCAGGTCAGAAGGTGATCGTCACATCCACCATGTTCTCTCATTGTGACTCCACTGCTGCTACTTCCACCACCCCCTCGTCCATCTCCACTGCCACCTTCACCCATCATCACCCCACCAACATAGACGCTGGAGTAGGCTTGGAACTCAGAGGGCTGCCAAGGAGGGGGAGGTGGTTTTCCCCCATTGGCCCTTCCTGAATGCCGTTGATTGGGTTCCCCATCTTCATACTCTGCATCATAACCACAGGTGCTTTCAGTGGACCTTCCTCGATAGACTGGCCTGGCACGGAGCTCCCCTGCCACCGTAGCCAGATTACCTGGAAGGGAGTGAAGAGATCTCTTTCGCTCCATCTGCATGGCCTGGCTGCCTAGTGAGCTGATCTTGTCAGAGACGTCACGGTCATTGACCCTGACTAAACCCCTGTCATGGTGGAACTCCATGTTGGTATATAGCGGTGGTGGTGGCAGCGGCTGCTTCTCCTGGCCCTTTGCTACATCACCTGCTGAGTGCGAGTTTGCCCGTTTGATCCTCTCAAAGTTGGATCTAAGAGCTGCCACACCAAGTCCCATTCCAAGCTTGTCCTTGGGGTCAGTGGGAAGGTCCTTGTCAGGGGGTGGAAGGGTGGGCCTGCGGGGTGACACAGTAACACCACCTCTCTGCTTTGATGGCGACAGGCCATCGAGGTTGTCGCAGGAAGTTGACTCTGCTTGCTGAGGTACATCAAAGGCTGACTCCAGGCCATCACCGTGGGAGGCTGACTTCCTGGCAGGTGGAGGTCTGGGTTTGGACCTGCCAGATCCATCTCCTAGAGGCTGAAAACGGCTCCTATCCCCACTACCACCACCACCACCATATCCTCCACCACCTCCTCCTATGCCAACTACACCAGTCTCCTGCATGTGTGGCTGCTGGGATTGGATTTCAGCACCCTGTGTGGCTGCAGGGTCCATCCCCTCATTCAAAGGTGTCTTTCTGAAGCCCCACCGCTGTTTGTCATAGCTCTTTCTCTCTTTGGCCAGGAGGGTCTGGAGGTAGATCATGCGGAAGCGCTCCTTGTTCACCTCCTGCTCCAGGCGTCTAATGGATGCTTTGCACTTTTCCAGCTCCTGCTCGATGCCCCCGACAGACCGCAGCTCCATCTTGGGGGGCTCTGACTCTGGGAACTGCGCCTTCCACGCCTCAATGAATCCCACCGGCTCCACCATATTATGTGGAGATTTTTAGGGTGGGGGGGTTGTGACCAGCTCTGGTTCACAAACAGAGGGCGGGGGGTGATGTCAAGTGTGCACTGTTTTACCCTCCTTTGTTTTTATTCCGATCACCACAGATTCCTTATCGACAACAATGGCCACTTCCAGTAGCAGTGACAATGGTTAAAGGTAACCCGTTCACAAGCACACAGTCTAATTGCACACACTTGTCTTAGGTTGCGCAGTCGCAACAATACATCCCATTCTGAACAAGAGAAACCGGCTGTTCAGTTACAGAAAAACTAGGGAATGTGCGAGATATAGAGATGAATAAAAATCTGTAATCGAGTTCATAATTCTTGTGCATTATTCCAGAAAAGGCCACTTTTGAATCGTTTTTTCTCCCCTAAATCAGCGTCGAAACAATGACAGTATGTCTTCGCAGGGTGACACTGGTGGTCTGTTTCCCACGGAGAAAAAAAAAGAAAGAAAGTGTTTTAATCCTGCTTGGTTTACTCACTCGCTGTCTGTGTTTACCATCCCAGGTTTGTGCGCGGTTCATTCACTCTTGCCCATTCATATGGCTGTAATCCCAGGTGCTGCTGCTGGTCCTGACCAAGCGCCTTTGTACCATCAGCGCTGAAGGAGAATGGATAAAAAGCGCAAAATGCAAGCCACGACAACATCTGTTTAATAGGGGAAGGGATCAAGCGGTGGATCCGGTATTAATTATATTGCTCGTTTCGTTATCCCATTTTTCCACAGCACCTATGTGGTATTTTTTTTAATCAGTTCCCTTCCAGATTTATCCCGTTTCTTCGGCCGTGAAAGTGCCGCTGTGCGCGCTCCCATCTCAGGCCAGTAGCACTGGAGGGCTGCAAGAATGGGAGGGACCAGAGCCACAGTGAGTCTGCTGGTTAAAGAGACAGAGCTGGGGTACACATATTTGGTTTTCATTGAGCTTTAATTGTCTTTTAAATAAAATGTATCCGTCCAAGCAAGTTCAAATACACTACTGTAGTTTGTCATAAATTAATGGCTCTTAGTAAAATCTGAACTCATATTTTACATCAGGAAACACAGGGTACCACTACTGCCAGTGTTCTCGCTGCTGTATACATTTTTATTAAGAGCAGTTAATATAGATTAAGAATTATTACAGCTTCTGGGTTCATTTGAATTTTACCTGTGTAGCAGGTGTTACTGATCGTGTAGGTGTACTGCTATCTATAACCTAACACTGCCACCCAGTGGAGTAACGTACATACGGCGAACGTGTAATGTAATTCCGTAGCTGACTTTTTTGTTAACCACAAAGTTCAGGTCAGCTCAATTTAATTTATATATCCACAAATCACAACAGTAGTGGGTCTGACCCTACAGTAATACAGAGACCCCTATGAGCAAGCACTTACTTGGAAGTGGGAAGGAAAAACTCCCTTTTAACAGGAAGAAACTCCCGTAGTGCACACAGTGAAAATGTGAGCTCAGGAAGTAGAGCAGCCAATCATCTAATTTGAAGGTTGGTGGTTGGATACCTGGTTCCTCCAGTCTGAATGCCAAATACGGTTGGGCAACATGCTAACCCAATGTTGCTTTCAAGTGCATCAGAGTGTGAATGTTAGAACTCAAGCACAGAAAAAAAGTGCGTGTATGAACGGGTACATGAAGCCTACTGTAGAAAGAGCTTTGAGCGCTCAGGTAGAGTAGAGGAAGAACCAGTCCATTTACCATAACTTCAGTACAATAATAAAAGGAAGAAGCAGACAATTCAAATGCTATGTATTTTTATTTACCTGAAATCACAACCTCAGTAATGCATGGTAACCATTACAAGTCTTCAATAATGATCGTCTTTTGTTTTGTTTTTTTTTTAAAATATGGTTACTATTGTTCTTCAACCAGGTTTCACTGAAGAGTTTCTACCGTCCCTTCCCCCAAATTAGATCACAGTTTTACAGCAGTTCATAAGGATACATTATCAGAATTATACAGAGGCAATAAGAAAACAGAACACTGTTGTATTGCAGGATTACCAATGAATCAGTGTCAGTCTGTTGTACTCATCGCAAAAGACTTCTTCAAAGTAAATGGGTCAGTGATCAGCCTACAGTAGGAGTAAAATTCAAATGACCAAAGTACAGTCAAGTTTAGCATCACTCATTTATCCACATTAATATTGTGCAAATTACCCAAACCATTACAATAAAAACAGTGATTTTTGCAATATATCTTAATGTTATCTGACTATAATACATTAGAATCTATAAATACAAACTGCAAAGCCTACATACAGCTGAAACGCATGCATGAATGTCTCTATTTTTTTTTACACTGATGTAGACCTAAGACCATTCAACCCAGTGTTTTAAAGATTCTCTATGTGACAAGCTACCACGGAAGTTGGAAATATGTTCATCATGCAAGAGGGATCGTTGAGGCCGTTAAGAAGTTCCCTGCACACAAAACATAAGTGTTGATGATTTAGCATCTGCACGCGGAGGTACAAGTGTCTCGAGAAGTATGTGGTCACGTGTCGTGATGCATTGGGCAAAAGGAGCTAGGATAAGCTCCCAAACCCTTTTGAAGTACACCCTTACATATTTGGTCTCATTACTGTAAAACGTGTCCTAATTATTTACTTTTTTTCCTGTCTGCACAACGGTACATACTGCTGGTCATCATGGTGTCTGAGGTGTGTGAAGCCAGAGTGAGTGGACACCCTGGGTTGTAGGATGGCTGCAACTTTAGAGGCTACTCTTATATACGAAGCATTTATGAGAGCCAACCTAAAAAAGGAAGAGGAAAAACAGTTAGCACAAAACTCTTAAAAATGGTGACAAGTATTCCCATTATTTGTTACACTGTACATTTTCTACCACAAGAGAAGATTTCGTGAACATAAGCAAGTGTGACAGGGGTGAAAAGAACAGCACTCGGTGGCATTCACAGTAGTGGCATGTGGCCAAAGTCAAGTTGTTCTGTTTGTCTATGTACTGGTAGTCCTTAAAGACTCCCTTGCATCCCTTCAGTTACTCGTATGCTTCCCAATTTAATAACAAGACACCCATTTGCTTTGTTTTATAAGAGTCTTCTCTTGTTAATTTAGCATATCTGGAGTGTGTAAGACAAATGGATACTCACTCTAGTGACAGGGTGGCCAGTGGTGGGCATTGAGGGGGAGAAAGGAGAAAAAGCAAAAAAAAAAAAAAAAAAAAAAAAAAAAAAAAAAAAAGCACACAGCTGTTAAGAGGAACACGCACAAGCACGAATAAACCCAGGCTTCAAAACACATGCTAATGATGGGCTTTTCTCACGTCAGAATTTCCAAACAGTGATGCTTAAGATGAGTGTAGACTGAATAGGCTCTGATCCAACGAGTACAGACTACTGTAAAGCATGGTATACCAAACATAAACTAAGTCCCCTAAAGAATAGTCTAAGAGTCAAACACACAGGTTCTTATGCCATGAATAGCTCATGCCTGCAATGTTGTGCCGAGAAAACCGAAGCATTCACATGTCTGAAATGGTCTGTATTCAAGTATTATATGCACATACAAAAAAATGGATAAGAATAATATTGAATATCATGGGTCTATATTGTATTAAATAAAGACAGAAAACACTTGATTCAAAGGGTTCATGAGTGTATTTTTCTTAAAGTAAAAAAAACAAAAATGACAACATTTGGGCGTTTTTTAAATTTGTAATCCAAAGTCCATTCATTGGAGCAGCTGCTGTATTAGTATTCTTCCTTAAAATTTTAATATTATGATCCTTTGAATCAAACGCCATGGAGATGGTAGTCACCTTACAACATCCCCACCCAGTTCTGTCTCAGAACACACACACAAATAAAGTTAATGTCACAAATCAACACAAAATATATTCTTTAAAATGTTAGAGGGACGAGTGATTTTGTTCGTTGTTTTCTGCACAAGCAAATAGGGGCACACCTCAGATGTTACGCTTTAGCAAGACTGTTGAGGAAAAGTATCTCAAGATGAGCAAAAGAAAAATCTTATATTGAGGTAGCTGTGCTCTGCCCAGTGCAGAAAAACTTACTTATTTTCGATCATTATAGTTAAAAAAAAAACAAAAAACATCTATGAAGTTAATTTTCGCTCTAACATGGGGGACCATATACAAATTAGAATGAGACACACATACAGTTCATGCTTGGTCACAGGACATGCGGCTTTTGTTTATCAAAGGTTTTCTTTTGTTGTCTTTTTTTTGTTGTTAGCTAAGCATTCAAATGTTTCACTCCCAAACCTTCCCCCCCGTCCTTGTCTGCCACATGGAGCTCGTCCTCTCTGAAAGAGTTCTGAGTTTATACTGAAGACACAATGGTAAACATCAGAAAATAAATCAAGGCGGTATGTCTAAGCCACGCTGGTCAAACAATTTACAAAGCCATAAAAAAAGTTGCATAAAATAGTGTTCAGTCTCTGTACAGATCAAATTATTTCTGATATCCTAATTTTCCTTTTCATCAAGAGGGAAACAAAAAACAAAAAAGACCGAATTTTGCTGTTTATATTGTAGTGACACAGGACATGTTATTCCCACCATCATTAAAATATGAACCATAAAGGCAATATTGACATGAACAAAAATAATAACTGGCAACGGTACATTTTCTTTCACACCAGCAACAAAAAAGTCCACAGCTATGGGAGTGATGGTCTTCTAACACTCACATTTAAAGCCTCACCCATTCATTATTCCTATACCACCTCAAAACAGACGTCTTCTCAGTGTTAACATTTTATATTATTTGTTATGTGTCAAAGTTGGTCCTTTCTCTTATGCACGTGGTGGCACGCAGAGGCACACACACTAACTCTACAAATGCACACACACACACACGCACTAGCTACGCACATTACAGAAGGCAGAGAGAGAAGAGGAGAGGGAAAGAGGGAAGTGATGGCAGTGGGTGGGGAATGGAAAAGTCGAGGTTGTGCTCAAGTCAGTCAGGACCAGAACATGTCGGCCATGTTAGTGTCGCAGCTGTAGATCCAGAGGACCAACGGGAGGGAAATGGCCACAAAGGGCCACGAGATTCCCTCCATACATGCAGACAGGGAGCAGCCTTTGGAGTTGGCAGGCTTCTCCAGGTCTTTACCGGGCTCCAGGTAGTTCCTGGCAGCAAACTTGAGCAGTTCGTCCAGTAGAATGACAGGGAGCGAGATCTTGAGCACCATAAGCCACTGGGTCAGATTCAGGGGTGTGATCTGGAAAATGATCTGGAAAAGAAGAAACAACAGAAACAGCAATGAACAAAGTAACAGAATTAGGAAATTTGCCAACACAGCAATGTTTCCTTTCTTGTGCTCTGCATCCAGATGACAGTAAAACAAACTCTTTGTGTCAAAATGAAAAATAATGCTCACTGGCAGAGGTTCCACATAGAGGATGAGGAAGTGAAGGGACATGGAGAGGCAGATGGCTCCCAGCAGCCACACATTCTCCCATGGCGGCATCCGCAGCAGGGACTGGTTCTCTGACACGCTGTGAGGAACACAGACAAATGGTGATGTTTGTTAAAAAGTCACTCACTCGAAAAGAAAAACTCATGAATCTTTATTTCCCAACACACACACACACACACACAGTGAACGTAAAAGAGGAGCTGAAGATCAACAGCTGGGAAAGATGCCTAACCTATTAAGGGCATTGCACATCTCAATCGTGACCAGTACAGACAGGGCCATGGTCATCGGGTAAGGAGACTCAAACACTTTGCAGTCCATGCCCTGGTAGTCTGGATTTTCTGGACCACACTGCAGAAAATGGCTCTAAGAGGCAGAAAGAAAAAAAAGATCAGCAACGTTCTCCAACAGAAGAATCTGGCATATTAAAGTGCAGCAAATTAGCATGATAGCGTTATTAAGCTCTACCAGCTGGTAAAAGGTGATCCTTGGTCCATCCTCAGCTGCAACAAACCACCAGGCAGCAGCACCAACAGTGGCAGCACCAACATAACCTGACGCACACAAAGAAAAAAAAAATCATTCATACACAGACAATGGCACAGATGCTCATGAAACAGCAATTAAAACTTAAACATATAGGAGTAGCAGCAGCCGTCTTGCAAATTATTTGCTGTATACAGTATAGAGTATCACATAGCGCATATGTACACTCTTTGATTTTCACTACTTACATCCAATAGCTAGGTATCTGAAGAAAAGCCATCCAGAGATGAGCGGCTCACGAGCATTGCGTGGAGGCTTATTCATGATGTCCAAGTCTGGTGGGTTGAAGCCTAGAGCGGTGGCAGGCAAACCATCAGTCACCAGGTTGACCCAGAGCAGTTGGACGGGAATGAGAGCTTCAGGGAAGCCCAGAGCTGCAGTCAGAAAGATGCTGCACAAAAAAAGAGGAATGACAAATGATCAAGTGCCCTAAAACCATAATGTGTGTTTATTTCAGAAGAATGAAGTGTGTTTGTAAAAGCAAGTCATTCTCACCAGACAACTTCGCCCACATTTGAGGAGATGAGGTATCTGATAAACTGCTTCATGTTGTTATAAATGGCTCTTCCTTCCTCAACTGCAGCAACGATGGTGGAAAAGTTGTCATCAGCCAGCACCATCTCAGAGGCGGTCTTGGCCACAGCTGTACCTGAGCCCATGGCAATGCCAATCTCGGCCTTCTTCAGAGCAGGGGCGTCATTTACACCATCACCAGTCTGAGGAGAGAATGAAAAGCAGGACAGGAAAATATTCAGAGTTTTAATAGTCTGAAATAACTGACTCGTCTGAAATGAAACTCGTCTTTATCCAAGTGCTCCTTTAATCCAAGCAAAAAAGGGAAAAACAGCAGAAAACTGTGACAAAGCCAAGAGGTATAAGACATTAAAAATCTAGAAAAGAAATGGCACGGTTGGTTTTAGATGCTTTCGTGCATGCATGACTGAAGAACACCATTTTTTTCTTACCATAGCTGTGATTTCATCATAGGACTGCAGATACTCAACAATCTTGGATTTATGTGAAGGCTCAACCCGTGCAAAGCAGCGAGCCTTGACCACAGCCTCTCTCTGCTGCGCAGGTGACAGATCATCAAACTCTCGGCCAGTGAAAGCCATGCTGGAAACGTCATCATCTTCTCCAAAAATACCAATGCGCCTGCAAATAGCCACAGCCGTCCCTGGAATATACATGAGAACGCAGTAATTATTACTTCAGGTGTCTGGGAAAGAAACAAGCTGGTTAAGCCGTATTTGCCATGTTTTTTTATTATCTGTAGAGTAGCAGAGTGTTCTGATTTGTTTCGCTTTTAATTTTTCAGATACAACTGTCACATACCCTTGTTGTCTCCGGTAATCATAATTACTCGGATGCCAGCGAGACGACAGAGCCTAACAGAGGCTGCCACCTCTGCCCTGGGAGGATCCAGCATGCCCACGCAACCCACAAATGTCAGATCAGTCTGCAAGATAAGAAAATCACAGATTAAGGAACTTTAAAAAAAAAAAAAAAAAAAAAAAAAAACTGCTTTCAGATAATAAAGTGATCCGATCCATCTGCTTCAGCTCTCACCTCATACTCGATAAATCGAGAGGAGTCATCTAACATCAGCTCATGTTTGTTCAGGGGATTATCTCGTGTGGCCAGAGCCAGACAGCGCAGGGTGTCCCTGCCCGTTCCATACTCTCTGATCACAGACATTAGCTTTTCCTTGATTCCAGGGGTCATGGGTACCTTGTTACTGCCTACACGAACATGCGTGCACCTGTCAATCACTCCCTCAGGAGCACCCTATGAACAGGAACAAATCAGTTAATGAGAAAGGCAAAGACCAACCTCTAAGAAAATAATTTAACATGCAGCTGTGTCAAGGCTTCAAATCCTGTAATAATGCATAGTAGTTGCATTTCTTACCTTCACAAACATCTTGCCAACTGAGGAGCGTGCTTTGTTAGGAGTACAGTACACAGACATAGACTTCCTGTCTCTGGAAAATTCCAAGGTAAACTCTTTCTTCATCAGCTGCTTGATCACCTAAATATGCAACAAAACCAAACCACCAATAAGAATTTCTCTAATAAAGTGAAAAGCTGTACATTTTTGCACACTGACAGAGAAGGAAAAGCACACTTAAAGCATTCAATTACATACAGAATTGCAGGCGTTGGCTCGCTCAACCCTGGAGAGGCCTTTCACGTCTGTATCAAACACGTTCATCTTCTCCACCAGGCATGTGAGAGCCGTCTCTGTGGCCTCACCCACCTTCTCGTACACACCTTTGGCCTGGGAAGAAGAAAAAAAACAACAACCAATGTTAATCTTTTATGTGGAAATTGCCACACAAAACATGTAAATGTCATTTCAAGGATCAAGAACCATTAATACTGCAAACCTCATTGAAGTCCAGCGAGGAATCATTACAGAGAGCACAGATAGAGGCCAGCTCCACCAACGCATCATACTGGGAACATTTGACTGTTTTTCCATCATGGAATCTAAACAAACAAACAAAAAAAAAATAATGAAAAAAAATATCAGAGGAACAGTTAGGAAACTCACATTTGCAGAAATAGAAATTTAGCATTTATGTCTATCTTGCTATAAGATGCCCCAAATAAAACTTAGAGGCATAGAAGAAGACTGAATACTCACACTTGTCCATCTGGGGCATATGTGGAGCCGCTAACGGTGAATTCCTTTAATGAACAGTGATCGCCCTCTGCCCGATCAATGATAAACATCTAGAGGAACAAAAGAAACATTTTTGAATTTATTATAATATTTGAAAGACACATAACATATTTATTGTCTGTATAAATAACTTTTGGTTGCTCCCTTTAGGGGGTCGCTTCCGTCTCCCTGCTAGGGATTAGAGATACAGTGAGATGGATAGATCATCAAGTAACTTTCAGGGTTTCTGCAGTTCTGAATGTAAGAGGTACAATAAAGAAAAAAGAAAAAAAAAAGAAAAACAGCAACAGACATGTCCTTTTTCACACTACATCCACAAACCACCTCTGAGGTCTTCACCCTTTCCTCAACATCCTTTGTCCAATACATCCACCAACCCATCTCAACCTTACTTCTGTAACTCTTTTCTCCAAAAGGCTCAACCTAAGCCGTCTTTCTGATGTACTCATTTCATCGCTCCCAATGAAAAACTCAACGTCTTCCACTATCACGTCCACCTCCTCCTGTCCAATGTGTGCAATGCTGTATTCATTACATTATAACTCGAGTATCAAAGTCCGAAGATGGTAAAGGGGGAAAGCTGAGAGACTGATGCACACTGCATCCAGCAGATGGCATCAGACTACAATCGACATCAAAGAAACCTTCAGTCCACTCTAACATTGAACAGAGTGTAATGATGAAATGGTGAGCCAAAGCAGACACCACAAAGGGCTTTGATGGGAGGGTTCAATAAATGTCATCTTACAACAAGTTAGGACTCCACACAGGGATTCTTTGCCTAACACATAATTACAGCCTATAAATATTGCTTAAACATAAAATTAATATGGCAAAAATGTCAGAAAACAAGAGCAAGGATAACATGAGAGGAAACAAAGAGGTTTTCAGGCAGATAGCACTAGCTCTGTTAGGAATGTCATTCAGAAGTGTGCATTAATTCAAACATACATGGATTATTCATTCCACATTTGCCCCAAACTGAGAGGAGCAGAACAAAGCTGCTCAGGGGATGAAAATAGAAATATCTGAATAAAATGATGAGCTGGCATTATGGCTGCACTATCCTCAGGCACTAGCAAGACTTCAAAAGGCAGTGACGTCACTGGCTGTCCTACACAAAACACAAGAACAAGAAAAAGGCACTGCACTGAAGAGAAGCCTTCGGTCACTCATGGCAGCAAATTTCAGTAGTGCCCTAGTTGGACAGCAGCATCTTGGCCACTGCAGAGGTAGCTTGCAGAAAATTAAAGGATGAGCAAGGGATAGAGACACAGGGGCAGCCGAAAGAGACACAAGGTCAGTTACGCAACTCTACTGGTTTTGCTGCAAGTGACTAACTACTGCATACTGATCAGCATGCTGCCTGAATGAGGGTGGGGGCTGAGAGCACTGAAAAAGATGGAAGGAAAAGGGGGGAAGAATACATATTCTGCTGTACTACAACAGACTGTAAAAAGATGCAGTATAAAATTATTCATGCACTAATAAGGGATGATAAAAAAAAAAGAAACACCTGTAATTCTGAATCTCATTTCATCCCCAAATATGTACAACTCAATTCTTTCATTGTGTTATTGTTAGCCGTTCAGCCCGAGTAGGCTTTATTGCTCAGTAAATCACTATGTTTAAAGACGAATTGGGGAAATTTTACAGTCAAACAGTGACACAGTGTTTAGTTAATATTACCACAATTCAGTACTAGTTGCTGGTTCAGAGTCCAGAAAATATTAGGAAACTCCGCATTAAATTATGTTCACTCAACATAATCACATAATGTTTAATTACAGTGGTATACCATTTAACAGATCCACAGTGAGGCATTTTTAGCACATAAAAACCAATCTACAGAGATTCCAACCAGTTTTCCTCAGTGTGGACTTAGGAGTAACCCCAAAACCAAACTCAGATTCGCTGATGTGCCTAGATGTTGGTGTATGTTTTGAAGGAAGGAAGGTTCAGGGCTGAAGCAATCAGCATCATGGGCTCATCCGGTTAGAATAAGAAAAAGCAGCCATCTAATTCAGAATTATTCTGAGGGTTCTCCTTTTATTCTCAAATAAATAAGGCAAAGAAGGAAGGAAACAAAGACACACATGGACTGCCACAGCTCAGCTGCCGCCCCGTGTGGAAGTGAAGAAAGAGTGAGCCAAAAGTGAATGCAGTCCTTATATACTGTGTGACATATAATGTGTGACAGGTGAGTGCAATCAAGGACAAGCACCACACCCAATCAAAGGTGAGAGAACTAAACAAGGTGCATCTGGTGAAGTGAGTGGGTGTGCTGGGATGTGCTAAAAGGTGGGTCTCTACAACAGTGTGACAAAAATACATTAAATCCACTAAAGATACACTGCGCTCCATCTTCCTTCCGTCATGCACTCAAAACGACTGCCCACTGTTTTCTTACCCTGCACACAGACATCTGATTGGTCGTCAGTGTGCCAGTCTTGTCGGAACAGATGACAGATGTACAGCCAAGGGTCTCTACAGAGGGCAAACTGCGGACAATAGCATTCTTCTTGGCCATACGCCGTGTTCCTAAAGCCAAGCAGGTAGTGATGACAGCCGGCAGCCCTGCAAAACAGCAACAGCGGAGCCACAGCAGAAAAGAGGATTATTAAGTGATGAAAATTCTTTAGTCGTCTCGTGAAGTAGTGGAAAATGAAGCAAGCATATCAAGGACAGAACTACATTTGCAAATGTCCAGCTTACCCTCAGGAATTGCAGCTACTGCAAGAGCCACAGCAATCTTGAAGTAATAGACAGCACCTCGGATCCAGGAACCTCCATGAACCGGGTCGTTGAAATGTCCAATATTGATGATCCACACAGCAATGCAGATCAGTGAAATAACCTTGAATTAAAAATTTATTTTTTTATTTAAAGATCTTTTAATATCAAATGGAATAAACATTAGATTTTTATTTTTTTTTTTTTTTTAAAAAGGCCATCCCTAATAATGTGCAAAACAATGCAATTTAAATAACCTTGGAGAGTTGCTGCCCAAACTCATCAAGCTTCTGCTGCAGGGGTGTACGCTCCTGCTCCGTTGTAGCCATCTCATCTCGGATTTTGCCAATCTCCGTGTTGCCAGCTGTGGCAACCACCACACCGACAGCCTTACCAGCTGCAATGTTGGTACCCTGGTGGAGTAATGAGGGAAAATAAAGAGGCAGTAGAAAACTAAAAATCTTAAGACAGTTTTTCCCCTTTGTCAATAACTACTTCTCTGAGACCGGTTAGAGACGCACAGAAGTAACTTTTATAAACAAATTTCAAAAACAGACGCTTAAAATGTAAATAGCAGCACACTGTTGCTTTTATAGGTGTACTCTGGGTGATAGAAAAGATGGAAAGGGGGAATCATGCTCCCCCTCAAAAAAAAAAAAAAAAAAAAGCGTGAAAGTGTAAAATGACACCAAACCACCTAAGATGGTCTAGTGAGTGACTCACTGAAAACAGCATGTTCTTCTTGTCCTGGTTGACAGCACGCGGGTCAGGCACTGGGTCTGTGTGTTTGATCACAGACACAGACTCTCCTGCAGGTAGAGGAAAACAAAAGATAAGAGAATGGGAAGCAGACGCACAGTTTCTACACAGCAGAGCATGTAGTGGTACTTGTGATGGTTGGTTGACATTTTGGGCAGATATGTGCAGAAAAGGCTTTGCAGCTGACTGAGCAGGCCCGACAATTATCAAATACTGCAATTCCACTGCCTTTCAAACCCCTCATCTGATGTGTGTATGTCTCTGTGTGTAATCAACTGTGCAAGACTGCACATTTTCTGATAGAGTAAGGCAGGGAGCATTTGACAGGCGGCATGGCCATGAATGGGGAAGGAAAGAGGGGAGAAAAATAGCTCAAACACTAAAATATCCCATGGAATTTGCTACCAATTAAGGCAGCGGAGCAAGACAAGCGATTTAAGGACTTGGTTCACATAAACTCTTCTCCCCTACATTTTCCATCCTTCAATATTCTCCCCTTCTATTTTTCTTTCCATCTACCTCATTGTCCAATTATCCACCCACAGAATCATCCATTTACCTTTTATTCACATCACTCATTTCATTTTTGTCACAGCTGAGCAGCCATGACAACTAAGTGCAATGAAATGTGCAGAAAAGGAGACAAGGTGCTTATTCCTGCTGTTACATGTCTGGGTTGATCAAAAGGTCAGAGGTAGCTGGGCGAAAAAATAAATAAATAAAAAAAAAAAGCAGCAATGCGTGAACAAGAAAGAAACCATAAAATATAAAGCTATGGAAAAGCATTAAAAGATGGTGGTGTGTGTACAATCACTCTTTGTGGGTATGACAGAGCTCACAAATACAAAATAAATATTTAAAAAAGCAAATGGCTAAACTCTGAAATTACCTGTAAGAATCGACTGGTCTACCCTCAGTGTGGTTGACTTGATAGAAGTGAGCCTGATGTCTGCAGGCACTTTATCGCCGACTGTGGAGAGAAACAAAACAGGATATAAATAAGTACCTCTTAACAACTTAAATGCATCTTTGAATGGGACTGACAACTAATGAATAGATACTTTGAACAATGCAACTTACAAAAGCAGTTTTGTAATTATCCGATGCAACATTATGCTGAGGCATGCACATACCCCACATGTAAAAATACTCTACTAAATTTAGAGTATTTTATCATGAAAAGGAAAACCTGGGTTAAAAGCTATAAATAAATATTAATCACCACACACAAATGCTAAACACATGAACTGCCATGTTATCCCATCTCATGCTCCCTGGGAGTAATAAAATAATCAAACTCAAGCCTGAGAGCGCCATGAATTCAAAAATGATTAATGTTCCACTCATCTCCTGCACAGGATGCAAGTAGATCGCAGCTCATTTTTTTCACTAACACCGGGCTTCAGTGAGCCCCAGTAACACGATCACAAAATGCAAATACACACCAAATTTCAAACTAGTGTTTTCTCTGAATAAATACAGTAAGTACAATTAAAGCAACAGACTTATTAGCAACCACTACTTTGCATGATTTCCTCATGCAGGTGGGTCTGATCTGCAAAGACTTACTGAACATTTCAGGGATGAGGCTGGAAATACAAACATTTAAAAAGTCTTACTAGACTTGTGCTTCATGTATCAAACTTCACCTTAAAAATGTTTTTTTAAATTAAATGTTTGTGTTTTTTTTTTTTAAAGCCACTTTGGATTCAAATATACGCTAACAATATTTTCATCATGCACTAAAACATCACATGGCCTAAAAGTGTAAAGGTAAAAGCAATGACCCAGAAGCTCTTAATAGACCCCTGGATAATGGAGAGTGATGACAGACTTGTAAACCAACCCTTAGGCCTGCGGTACCCTTCAGAGAAGAGGAAGAGAAAGAGGATGTAGGAGAGGAATGGGAAGAGGGATTAGATGAGTCCTGCAAACCACACATCCAAAAATGGGAAAACTATTTTGATCAGTTGAAAACATGCAGCTGGATTTGAAGAGGGGGATAGTAAAAAAGTTTTTTTAAGCAAGGAAAACCCGTTTTACGTCAGATAAGCTGAAATAGAAACAAATATGACATGTCCTTGCATACAGATAGCTCGTTAATTCAGACAAGTCTCGTGAGTTGGTGACAGCTTTTGCCACCAACAGAATTAAGCGAGGAAATTCTACTTCAAACTAAACCAATATAAGCTGATCACCACACCATTTCACATCATGTGTACAGCGCACAATTCACATAAAAATGTTATTACTGTAGCGAGTTAATGCTGGGTTCATGTTAAGTGTAATGCTCGTGGACTGCACCAGCTGTACTACCAAATTTGGTTCTGTAGTTGTCCAAACACTGTCAAAATCCTTATCATCGTCACCTGCCTGCAAACGAAATACCATTAACAGATATGAGACAGTGAAGAAGATGAACAAGTGCAGTATGGGGGAGGACAAAAAAGAAATTAGGAACTGTAGTCACTGGAAATATTAGAAGGCCCTGTGGGACTTTTAAAACTCACTAATTAGAAAACCTCCTACCTTAGAGTAACAGTGAAGCATGTCGCTATTTTCAATCCACTGGTGTATACTAGGAATAAGGTCACAGCAAGCAGACTAACCCACTTTCACAGACAATACACAGAATACTCTGCCTATTCAACAGTAAGACCCTTAACTGCATACATTACCCAATGACGATGTACAATATGTTCATCATCATGACAATCTTGCTTATCTGGGAATTGTGATCGTATTTTAATTCCAAAAGGAAAAGCATGCATTAGTTAGTATTAGATCGATAAGCATAAACTGCAGTTAACAGTGCCTCTGTGCAGTGGCTGTTTCCTTTTGTTAAGAGTAATTACTCTAAATACTTTTCAATTATCTACAAAACAAAATTTGCTGCAGTCACCCAGGACTGCAGCTGTATAAACTTAGAGGCATTTTATTTTTTCCAGAGTGGACAGCCCCTGGGATTGGGACCCCCTTCCTTTCCCTTGTGAACAAAAGGGTTTTATCTGTATTATCTGCTCCCTCGAGTGCAGGACAAATGTCAGGCAGCAACTTAACCGATAAGGCCACATCAGTTTCTAAAGACAGAAGCTGTTTTCAGACACTATTCAGGGTCTGTGTTCCCACTTTCCAACCTTATCGTGGACCAAAACCATGATTCAATGTGACTTTAAAATATAGCCTGAATTTCAGGATGTATGAATCTGTCTGTAATCAAAACAACAAGCACCCACTCACAGGGGGTCCAGTGAAACTTTCGCAGCCTTAGAGGGCTGTATATTTTCTCTCCCAGTGACTCAGACTCTCTGATGTGCTAGCACGTAGGCTTCCAGTCTCCTGGGACCTTTCATGAGTTCATCCACCTCCCCAATGACTTCTACTTCTTTTAAGAATTTGGGGGGGGATTCAAGACAACCCCTAAGGACGCACAAACACAAGACATTGTCCATTCATGTAATGTTTAGTAAGTTACAACAATGGATCAATACTTTTGTCAACTTTTCTGTTCTCCTTAATTTATTCCTCTTCCTCTCTCGTGGCCAAAAATCAACAAAGAAATACCTAGGGGTGATGACAATAAACAGGCCATCCTGCACTCCTGAAAATGAGAGGAAATTTGGCCATCTGGAGCAGAAATTATTCATCAACTTGAATCTGTATCTTTTCTACATGTTACATCCTGTCTAGTCTCTTCCTCTGGGCTAAAACACATTAATGGTGACCACTGGCCAAAGGCTGGGGTTAAAACTGTAAGTCAATGAGAACAGAGCTGATGGGTTTTATATGTCAAGAAAGAAAAAAACAAAACAAAGAATTGTCTGTTACGTCAGTCGAGTGCAGAAAGCAAATAAAACCAGTACATTAACGCAGGAAACGAAGTACACAGTTAAGAGAACAAAGCCTATAAAATAAATCAGCTGCTGCTACACTGACACCAATGTGTTTCCATTTCAAAAAGATTTTAACGGGAAAGTTGATCTCTAACAAGATGAGCATTTTAGCAGTTAATCTCCATCTACACCAACAGCCATCACGTTTTTTTGGCATGCCCTGCTTCAGATGTTAAAAATAGTTCAAGCCCTCCATTCCACATTTTTAATCAATCATTAACCAAAAAATGAAAAAGAAAGATGCAAGTTGAATTTTGTGTAAATAACAGGTCAGTAATTGCATCAGCAAACTCTTGTTTACATTCCTCAGTGAGGTCTGCCCCACAGTTTGAGTACACTGGTACAAACTAACACACCTGAAAATATTTATGATGGAAAACGGTGAAACGCGCAGGCTAACTGTTTGTTCAATGTGTGCTTATCACACCAATTTTTAATAGGACAATTTCCAGAGTGATTTTAAAGAGTTTTACGTCAGCCTTTCTGGCCTGATACATTTTTTTATGTATTTTTTTTAAGTAGGAGAAAGACTCCACTCACACTGGAAAATGCAACAATGACTGTTGGGTAAACCAATTTTTTTCCTTCCCCATTTGCTGAACTTCTGCTCAGAGTTGATTTCAAACTACCACCATGTTAATCAGTCACTGTTGTGGCTGCATTTTTAATATAATGGATGGCCAGTGTGTTTAGCCTGAACTTTGCATATCAGAGCTCCATAAAACATCAACTCATCCTACCAATTTGTGTTTACTGCTTTCAGTTTTGAATGTTGATATATCGGAGACATTTTTAATGTTTGCTTTCACAGTAGTTTTAGAAAAGCAAGAGCATTCAGTAACGGCTTGCTCTTCTCAGTAGCAGCAGCTATACCCAGACAATGCCAGATCCTGACCCTCTTTGCTCACAAAAATTACTCAGACTGGATTTTTGTTTAATATCAGCTGTGAGACAATTTAATTTAATAATGAATAACTAACTAGTGTTTCTATTGAGACAATTTTGAGATAGAAACTGCTCTTATGGATTATAGTGAGTGAAAAGAGAACAAGAGTGAAAAAAAAAAAAAAAGTCTATACAAATGACGGACTGCAAGGCACAAAACCAGAGCAATTCACACACTCAGCACACACTTCAGCTTAGCACTTCACAACTGGTCTGACAAAGCATCTGAGATTGTGAAAGAAAGATATAAACCACATGCACCCCGGTCCAGCAGGGTACTTTGCAACTGACATTATACCCATCACTATCCTGTTTTATAACACATACAACTTACTGGTTTCACCAACACTGATAACAAAAACATATGCACACAATTCGTTAATCATGTTATTGTCAGTACTCAAGGAATCATTTATCTCATTAATGGCCACGCAAACATCCTGTTATCACAGACCCTAAATCACACTGATCTAACTGCATTGATAAAGCTTGCAAAGTGGGCTGTTTGAATTAGTGACTGTCCCACTAAAATGTCAGATTTGCTGAATGTTAATAATTGTTGAATATATGGTGATATATGTTAAAGTACTTCATACTTATCTTTAGTGGATCTATTCAGGTCATGTCAGACAGACAGAAGCAATTACATTTTGGTTTATCTTCACTCATTTTGTCATGACATGATGGATGCAGTTGTAACTTGGGTAGACTGAAGCACAACAGGGGCCAAGCACTCTGTGTAATCAACAAGCAGTAACTGGAAAGTGGTCATACAATTCCATCTCGTGTTTTTAAATTACCTTCAATCCGTGATTCATTATCATTTGTTGGAAGCCATTAGGTTTCAGGTTTGTGATTTATTTCGGAAAACTAATATTCTCTTAACTGTGGAGCTCGGTTTTGTCACTGCTGCCATCTCGTGTATTCAAAATTGATACGCATTTACAAGAAACAGCTGTCCAACAATAACAAATGAATGCACCTCCACAGTTAAAGAAATATTGTTGACCAAATGGCAAATTTTAAAAAATAAAAACAAAAAGTGAATATAATCCATCAGGTTATACTGGGATTTAGGGCTGTGCAATATGACCAAAATCTCATATCCCGATATAAAAATTCTGTCGTCCCGATAACGATATAAATCACAAAAATGTAACATTTTCTGTAAATTCTGTGAATCTCGGGCAGCTTGACTTGCGGGAAGTGTTTCCAGCTGCGCGTCATGTAGCTGGAGTCGAGTGTTTTAACTGATGCATGAAACTATACATTTTTAGACATAAGTTGTAAAGGCCGCTGTTTGTGCCGTAGTGTGGTTATATAAAATATAAGAGAAAGAGAGAACTTTAAATTAATAAAGCCACTACAGTGACCATCAAAACGATGAAAAAATATTGCCGTAAACAGTTTATTTTGCGACACCACGAAACAAACGATAGCGTAAAATGAAACAGACGTTTTTATATCGTCATCTGATTTATATCGTTATATCGAACAGCCCTACTGGGATAGTTTTTCAAGTACAAATCTGTCAGAGCACAGCACAGCATTTACTTTAAAGGCAGTGGATCCTCATTCATTCTACAACCGTTCTGTAAGCTTGTGATAAACATTACAGACACACTCCACTAAGCTTTCCTCTGGAATAAAGGGAAAAAAATATACAACCCAAGACAGAGTACAAGAACAAAGATAAAAGATAAAAAGAGACCAAATGAAGTCTTGGTAAGAAAACACACAACACAGAGTAATGAGGAGCAGTGACGCAAAACGCATAAACATGTGTGGCTCTATCCAAGCTGAGGTCAGCCAACTAACGCTCAGTAACAGATTGAACCGCTGCTCTTGTATTGCATAATTTACTTGGTACTACAATTATTCTGAAATAGTCTAGGGAGATAAACAGGATGAGAGATCGGCTGTGTGTCTACATGTTGAACACTGTAAAAAGCACATCATAACTGGTTATGTTTACAGAGCTGTACACATCTTATGTTTAACAATAGCACATGACTGCTGGACTACAGCCATGCTTTTAAACAGCTTTAAGTTTTTAGATAAGAATTACCAATACTGCATGCAATCAGTTTAAAAAAGGAAACTAAAACCAGATACTGATGTAGACCAATCAATAAGAAATTACATTATATCCTGTTAGAAAAGCATGGTGAAAAAAAACCATGAATAAATCTAACAATCGTTATGTTGCTTTGCACTTCCTGTTGCGATTTCAATGACCTGAACCAAAGCGACAAAAAGATGAAAAATTTCTCACAATATATCCTGAACAGTGTGTTTAATTTTGTTGTTTGCTTCTTTCATGACAAGCTGGCAGCATCTAACAACATCTGGAATATTATTTTATATTAGTGTACACCTGATATTTTTAGTCTTACCTGCCACCTCCACAATGTCCCCAGGCACAATGTCCCTTGCCTTGATTCTCTGGACACTCTTCCTATCCTGGCGGTACACCTTCCCCATCTCTGGCTCATACTCCTTAAGGGCTTCGATGGCATTTTCTGCATTTCGTTCCTTAAAAGTAGAAACAGGAATTCGACTTAAAAACAAGCTAGCACCACACATGCAGCTCAGAGGCTGAGGATGAAAGGGGAGGTGAAACTAAAACGACTCTCGGATAGTCAGTGTACAGCTATTCACAATGTACATAATGGAGAGTTATCTTTATGTAAGCAAACCGACAAAGTGAACCAGGAGAGGAAGTGAAGCAGAGTAAACACTGCGGTGTTGCAAAAGGCTGAAATAGTAGGAATGCTACATTTTCAGAAGTGAAACACTTTACAGTTACCTTCAAAGGACCCCTAATTTATGTAAAACTGTCCCTATTTTAAATACTACAGCTACATTTTTACATCAGTTTTCCCAAATATTCCTTTCAGTCTCACCATTTTCCTTCCTTACCATTCTTCACTTTTCTTTGTCTGGCCGATCGCTTACAGACTGCATAGTTTGAGTGGCAACTCTTAACATAGCGGTAAGTAGGCTGCACATGAATAGACATAACAAGACCAGGCACACAAGTTATGACCTTTGTAAGGGAGCACAGAAAAATGGATACAAAGCTCTTAAAATGGCTGCCAGTAAAGGTGAGGCCAGTTAAGGGAAGCTAAGCAACAAATACAAAACTACAGGCGCCAAACCACCACCAACATGATAAGCAGCAAACAGATCACCCTTCCATTCTACATCATTCATAGTGGCTTTGTAGGAATAAGCAAAGGCAAACAGGCACTTAACAGCTCACCATTTACACAAGCCTCAGCAGGACTGTTCAACGAACATTTACTTTTACAGGCAATCCAGCGGAGATACACCCGCCTACCAGGTGTCTTTGACGAAATATAGTGTGGTGTGGTTTATAATCACATAAATAAATCAAAATAGTAAATTGGAATTTTATCCCCAGGTGGCTTTAACAAGCAAATGTGCAGTTTGGATTACATCAGCACCGAGTGAGAGAAGAAAACCTATTTAACAAAACGCCTGATCTTTCAATCCTGACCCCAGGGAAGAAGTTAATTTGTCTACAGATATTAAGCACAGTTTATCATGAAGAGCTACCCCTAGTTGTCCCTCAGACATTGATAATCCTTTGATAAAATTAAACAAGAAGCCAATAAAACATTATGTCTGGTAAGTTATGTTTTCTTCATTTCTGAAATGTTATTTGGATCTTACAAAAACAAAACAAAAAACAGGCAATATCAGGAAAAAAAATCCAAACTAGTCTTGATGTAGTCTAATAACTAATACTAGGAATACAAGGGTTGATGGAGAGGGGACAGATTTATTCTGACTGCAAAGCATACGTAGGATGAGGAGACAGGAAGAAGTGCAAATAAGTTGTCAGATAATCTGAATAATGGAGACTGGTAATCTGATCAAACCTTCTTTGTCCATAACATTATTAGTTTCCTCTTAAGAGAGACTTCTACAAGCTACACAACATCTATGCATATTTTTGTGATATTAAGCTTTTTAATGGCACGATGAATAACTGGCAAGACAGAAACTGGTAGGGGGAAAAAAAAAAAAAACTACTCCCTGCTCACCCCACTAAGCACTATTTAGCTTAGATTTTAACCAAATCTACTAAGTGTGATGTTATGTGGAAAACCTATCTGCTTACAAGGAAGCCGAGTATTCATAACAGTACATGAAAATTTCACTCAGGTAGCCAAGTTTTAATGACCCATGTGAAGTCAGATTCAAAACTGCAATTTCGTTTACCTGCCAAACTCCTACAATGGCATTTGCGATGAGAATAAGGAGGATAACAAAAGGTTCCACAAAGGCTGTAACAGTTTCTTCTCCCTCTTCAAACCAGGCCAGGACCTGCAGACAAAACAGAAATTAAGGGAATCAAACACAATGCAAGCAATTTATATTTAAGTGTGAGCTATAAGGAACACTAAAGTCCCTGGCCTGGGATGATATGGCATATTTTTACCCAAGAACACCCAGTAATGAATATTCTAGCATATGTCAGAAAAAGTATTTACACAGAATTATATTTTAGATTATTCACTGAAGTTGTATCATTTGAGTTTACTTTGTTTCACAGAGTTGCAAGAATGTTGACTCGAGTAGAACAAGCTTGCAGGCTTGATGGTGAAGATGCCTAAATTCACAAAACCTGCCCCTTTACAACCAAATCAAAATACAAAGGACTTTTGAAATCACAACATGAAACAGAAAATATCAGAGCTGAACACCACATTGCGTCATTCACATGAATGGAGAAAAGGGAGGTAAAAAGGTCACAGCTATTTTCAGCTGATTGTCTATTTAATGGCCCAAGACAAATAGCTCCACAAGCGCAGTGACTCCAGCTTTATTTCACATGAAATGCTACAACCCTTTTATAGAACAAATATTATAAAAGAACTCAATAAATCAATTAAATGTGAGAAACCAGCAAACATAACCTCACAGCCAAACAAAATTAAACAAGTCAAACTGTGGCTTACACTGAATATTTATTTATGATCAGTTACTTACAATTTGGACTTGAGGCCTTTCAATCAACTTTCTGGACAATAGTAATTGTCAGGTTCATGTTGTTATTTCCTTACACTGTTTGCCATGAACTTTGCCTGTTGGTGGAGTTGTGCTAGAATCTCACTTTGCCTTAAGAGTGGTTGGAAAAATTATTTTAATCATCAATAATCATTTAAAATTTTATGATTATACCAAGCCAGCTTCTGACAGCATTGCGAACGGGGCCAAGTGTGTGAGAGGGTATTAATCACTTTCCCTTCTTTTAGAAACTGTGCCAGGAGAGAAGTGTGTCAACTGCCTCTCTCCTACTCCAACCTATTTCAACACTGCCAATCAAACATCAAATTTAGACTTTATACTAAAGAAATTTACACTGCACCCATCAGTTCCTGAATGTTTTAATGTAACATCTAACAAATGTCTGCATATAACTTCATATTCACACTGAAGTAAATGTAAATGTGTCTGCATGTGGTGTGATTGAGAGAAGGCCGAGTACTACAGCTGATGATTTATAAGCTCTGAAAAGCATAGCTGGCTGTTGTCACCATGCCTTGGTGTCTCAGGATAGTCTGAGCCAACGGGAGAGTGGCCAATCCTTGAGTAGAAGCAGAGCCACAGGATACTCAACCTACCACTGTGTCAAGCATACTCTACGCTGGGGATCGCCACTTATTGGTGGCAAGAATATAAAGCATTCAGAAGTTATGTTTGTTCATACCGGACAAGTAATGACTCCAAATATTAGTCCTCGCTATACTGTAGCAGTATGTTACCAGTAAAATCAATCACCACTGAAGTATACCGACTTCTCATGTGTCTGTCGCCTTCTCTCTTTATAACAGCCAAGTGTTTGCTGCTCTTGTCAACAACACGCCACGCATTCAGACTTGTTACAGTTGCAGATTCACCCATTCTCAAACTGCCTCAGCGTCAGTGCTCCTTTTGAATTACAGACTTCTGGAGCATTGATGTGTTAACAGAATCTCTATAAAAACAACATGCTTGAAGAAGCCACAATAATTTACGATTAGCTTCAAGAGCAATGCCGTGTTTGCACAGAATCAGAAAAAAGAAAAATATGAATCTGTGTTTTGTCACCAGACAAATTCTGGGTGACTTTCTTTTCTTATTTTGAACAGTTTTCTTCCTAAGCTATAATCTGCACAGAATCAATTGCAAAATGATAACTATATACAATGTGTAGGCTGACAACGCTGAACTGTGGAGAGAAAAGGGGGAAAAAAAGCTTTCTAAACTCATCACTGAGCGGTTGAAAGAAGGATGGTGGTAGAAATGAACATAAATGATGTTCAACTGGCTGAAAGCCAAGTTTTAGTATTACATTTTGTACTCAACGCTAAGTAATCAGTCTTGAGGCGAGAGAGCGCTTCTATTCAAGTATTCCATATGAATGACTCTCTCACTATTCTATCATTAAAATACTGCCAGTGTACAAGTGTCACATCCTCTTCACTGATTATTACCACTATGAATAGCCAGTATTGTCTGAAAGCCCACTGCACACATCACCCACACTGCTAACATAACATGTGTTATACTTACAAACGATATGCAGGCAGCAAGTAAAAGGATCCTCACAAGCAAATCTTCGAACTGTTCAATCACTAGTGCCCAAAGTGATTTACCTGGGGAGGGTTAACATCAAACTTAAGTGTGACACATTTTAAACATATGCATGTCACCCCCCCCCCAAGCATCCAGAATGGTTCACTCACCCTCCTCCGCTGGTAGTTCTGTAGATCATCCCATTCATAACGAAGGAAAAAAGGTGGACAAGCAGTTAAAGTTAAGCAGTTGATACATAATAGCATATTTCAGCACAAGTGAAGTACATCAACAGCCAATGATACTGTAGTAGGATGATAAAGACAAGTTGCTCATAAAATTGGTCACAGAAGAGATGGTTTCCAGTATTTCAACATGCACATGGTGACGTAAGCTTCCTTTTTGCTCTTTCGCCTGTTACATATCTGGAGCCATGGGCCATAACGCGGCGCCGGGAGAATAGCTTCTTGTTTTTGAACAAACCTATGTAAACCAGCTCCTTACCGTTTGGCCCATATCGTTCCCGTTGTTTCTTCACTTCTTCTAAACTCAGACCCGTGCTTTCGTTCACATTAAAAAAGCTGTAAACTTCTTCCACCGTCTTTGTGTGTGCGTTGTCCATGGTGAATGGCCACTTGAGGACACCGCTTAGTTGGCTGGTTCCAACCTCAACCTATCAAGGTGGGTTTTCTAACTCCCCCTCCTTCGGTGTCACCGTAATTGAAATTTAAAAATAGATATATATTTAAGCGGAAACCCACAGCGATGAGTGTTACGAGCTAAGTAGTTCCAACACAGGATAGCGCGGCGCACAGGTGTGCGGCGAGAGTGGACAAATTAGCGGCTCCCGGGCTAGCGAGCGGCTAACTGGCTAAAGCTAGCTAACTATTGCCTCTGGTCCTTTGGCTCTGCTTGAATTCGCCGGCTTTGCTTCGCTAGCTGCCTCGTGAGATCTTGGAGAAAAAAAACATATCAACGCTGCTGTCTCAGCTGGATGTTGTTAATGTTGTCCCTTTCATTTAAAACAGCGACTCCCGGAAAAATTGCGTCCGAATGGATGATTTAAACATGTGGGTAAGTTGCAGCTTGGCTCCCGTCGCCCGCTTTGCCTGTGTGTTGCGGAATCAGCAGCGTCCTCATCAGCACCAATAGCGTTTCTTCTCGAATGCGGTGTTCAGTGTCCGCATGTGGAATCACCTCATTGGTTGGAGATACCGGAAGTCCTTCTCGCTCTCTTACGCACACACTCAGTGCTTTTCGTAATTGCACGGTGGGAACAGTACACTGGAGCATGTGTTTAGTCAGTTTGTACATGTGACAGTGAGTCGGAATGATTTTCAATCGTATCTTAAAAAAATACTTATGTAATTGATTTTTACTGTAAGGACATGATTTGTTATTGATATTCAACTATCGTAATTTGCATGGTTTTTTTGAGGCAAATTGTACTTTCATAATAGAACATTCCAGAAAAAGTAACAGTCCGATAACAGATCTTCACCATTATTTGTAAATAATTAGCTAATGCAAATCGATTATTTAGTATATCCGTTCTCCTCTTTTCAAAAGAATAACAC
>NW_024582479.1:1090586-1102081 GCF_018398535.1 Haplochromis burtoni | reverse complement strand
CACACACACACACACACACACACACACACACACACACACACACACACACACCTTTTTGAGTTTCATTAATCACACCCAGATCTGATTACTGCCAGACCCTCATGAATTAATAAAATTATTAGCCAAAGACAAATAGAGTAAAGACAAAAATTCTTTTTTAAAAATGGTTATTTCATTTATTGAGTCATTCTGTCATTCAAAGTCAGTCTGAAAAGGGTTACAAAGTTACTTTGAAGGTTGGGGGACTCCAGGAAACCACCATTACACCCATTATCCACAGATGGAGAGACCTTGGAGCAGTGGTGAACCTTCCCAGGAGTGGCCGGCTTACCTATTCCAAGAGTGCATCAATGACTCATCCAGGAGGTCACACAAGAACCCAAAACAACATCTAGAGAACTGCAGGCCTCACTTCCCTCAGTTAAGATTCGAGTTCATGATTCAACAATAAGAAAAAGATGCAAAAATGGCATTCATAGGAGAGTTTCAAGGAGAAAAACACTGCTAACCACAAAGAAGACACTTGATTCATATCTGCCAAAAAACATTTTGATGACCCCCAAGACTTTGGGGAAAATTAAACCATGAATTCTGCTCTCTGCCAAAAAATTTTGAAAGAGAATGTCCAGCCATCAGTTGTTACCCTTAAGCTCAAGCACACTTGGGCAATACAGCGGGACAATGAACTGAAACACATCAGTAAGTCCACCTCTGAATGACTATAAAATAAAAAGAAAAAAAGAAAAACATCAGGCATTGGAGAGCACTATTCAAAATCTGGACTTAAATCCGAATGAGATCGTTGGTATGACCTTAAACAGGCTGTTCATGCTCAAAAACCCTCCAATGTGGCTGATTTAAGAAGAGTGGGACAAAAATTCTGCACTGTGGAAGACTCACTGATAGTTACTGCAAATACTTGATTGCAGTTCTTGCTTCCAGGGGTGGTAAAACCAGTTATTAAGTTGAGGGTGCAATTACTTTTTCACATGGGCTAGGTAGCTTTGGGTAGACATTCTTCCCCTTATCAAATGATGTCATCCTTTAAAAACTGCCTTTTGTATTTCCTCCAGTTATCTTTGTCTAATAGTAAAATTTCTAAAACAAGTTTGGCAAATATGCAAAAGAAAGAAAGAAAGAAAGAAAGAAAGAAAGAAAGAAAGAAAGAAAGAAAGAAAGAAAGAAAATAAATCTGGAAGGAGCAGATACTTTTTCACTGCACTGTAGAATGATAGCAGTCTGGAGTCACAGATGTATTCTCCAAATAAAATAACAGGATTAATACAAGATTTGTTGATATAGAGCACAAGTTTCACAGTGACACTTGATGATGCCATGAAAATGCTTACTTGCTTATTGTAACAAATTAGGTGTGTAATTTGACAGTGTTGACTCCAAGACCTTAACTAGCCAATTGTAAGAGGTGCTACACTACACTGTGGAGAGATAGACTGCTTCTGAATCTGTAACCAGACCAAAGCAGTGGGGATGTGTGTAGATGCTATGTTCAGTAACGGATGAAGGAATTAGCTTAAATGGTTTCTGTTATGTTTGCTAACTGTACTGACAAAACTCAACAATTCTATACTGAAGCATTCATATCTACAACCCTGTAAAACATTACTGTGTATGTTAATAAATTCTATGCTCATTCAATAAATGCAATACTTAACACATCGGAGTTATTATCTTATATTTGTCAGTGTGAGTTGTGTGAAAAGAATCCCAGTAGTCTCTGGCAGACTTACAAACCAGCCTTACCAGTGATATAACATAGTCAGCGTTATCTTTTGCTCCCTGGCCTTCTAACGTTGTGTCAGAGAGAATTTATCAGTGGAAGTGGTCCAAGAAATCATCTTTAAACTGATACCGTACAGTCAGCTTGGTCAGTACCATGTCTAACTTTTCTTTCACAGAAACATGACTGCTTTAGGGAAAAGGCTGCCTATAGCAAGAAAAATCCCGTTTCATGCTTTAAGCTGTTAAAATCAAACACACCAAAGATGTTGAGATAGTGTTGCTTGCGTAAAACGGCTTTGCAGACTGCGCTATCTGCTGTCTATCTGAAAGACAAGTTATTTTCAGCCACGGAGATTAATGTGTGCTGCCGCACTGAGACTTTCCTCCTCACTGAGAAGGAAAGTCAGAGCTTTCTCTGCAGGATAGAAAAGATAGCTTGAAAACAAAATAAAAAATAAAACGTGTCAGTCAGCTACTCACACGACAGCTTCAGATAAAAAATGAGGAATGAACAGCAGTAACTGTGCTTTAACTGAATGTTTGCTTAACACTGCTTTATCTATAGTTTTAACTATAGTTACATCTCCAGTGTGGAGAATCTGGTGGCCCTGGGGAATTGTGCTTGCATTGGATCCACTCGACCTCCTATCATGAATTGTTAATGCATACCAGCATAAAGTTGCTCTGAGTGTTCACCTTTATCCTGTGATGAAACAGCTTTTATAGGATCGCCCTATCCAAAAGAGAGATGTCACTGAATGGTTATAAGAGGTAAAGAAAGTGGATGGATGTATTATTTTCTTGGTAAGACTTGATTATTATTAGCTGTTATGCTGAAAACACAGATCCTGTTGTTAAAAAAAGGATCCTGGCAGCACAATCATGAGCATTATTGTGACTTTTCCCCCTCAAATTTTAAATCAATAAAACACTTCTCACCTTGTGTCGCATGAAGTAAAAAAAGAAAAGGACAGCTAAATGACACGGTGTACTTACGTTGAAGTAGGTACTGTGGATTAATGGATGGCCTTCAACCAAAGTGGAGCCATGATTGGTCACTTTAGTTGTTTACTGCAGTGTGATGAATGTTCAAAAATAAAGTATGATCACAAAGTGGTTGCAGTTTGAAAGCAAAGTGGTATGTCACTGCCCTTATCTCAAATAAGGACAGGCAATTATCACTTGACAGTTGAAGCACCTCTTCCTCGATGTAGTGTAAACAAATCAAGATGCGGGACTAAGTAGAATGAATTTAAGGACAGTGAAACTCATACAGAACCTGTTTCAGTATTTGCACATAAAATAAATCCATTTTCTTCTCATGTTTAGTAATGTCGGGTACAATCAGAGGCTTACATAACTTAGCCAGCAGGGTAATAGATGTTGTTGCTGACAATGAGGATAGTTTTTTTTTAATCATTTTTATGTGTGGGAAGGAGTGAGTTTCAGTCCAGTCTCATAAAAGTTCTACTGTAGTTGTTTTCATATGAGGATATATCAGTGCGCACAGGAGTACAGGTGAGTGCAAGCTTTGCAAAAAAAAGGAAAAAAAGGCTTAGGTCTGTTTTGTTAGTATGCTGAATGGCATGCTGGGAACTCTTTTTTTTTTTAGATTGATATCTTGCAAGTCTTAGGATGAGACCTCTCAGCATGTTGAGAATAAAAGGAAGACTTAGACCAGTGGTTGAACCTTACTCCTTGTTCATCAATGATGTGATTAGTTTGTTGTGCAATGTTTTAATTGCAAAAAACAAAACAAAAAAACCCCCGGATGTATCTTTATCTTTATGGTTAAGCTTGTATTCAACAAGCCATACCCTTGTTGAATACTGTGGTAAAGATGGCTGTATAAAGGCTGTATGAAGTCATAAATTAACAGAAAAGTACACCTCTGAGCTCCTTTATTCACCTACATTTATCAGCTGTTCTACAAATCTTCAAGAATCACTATATTACAGTAATGGTCCCAGTCGAGCATCCAGTTAGTTCTAAGTTTACTGGAAAAATGGGCTCATACACTGTGTGATATCGAATTGTTGAAACCAAGGCCCTTTTACCATACCTTGCCTATGTTTGGCTTTGGGTTTTCAGCATAAAACTAGCTGATCACCTTATAAGGCTCTCTAAAAAAAGTGTAATTGTATAAGGGCATTCAAGGATGGCAAAGTTAATTTGTTACTTGGAAACCAGCACATTCCTTGTTGTTCTTGGGAAAGACATAAACACACTGTTCTGGGGGTGCTTAACCTGTTTGTCTCCACAATTTGACTTTAGTGTTTATACACCCGTGTATAAACACAGCATGTTATAAGTGGCAAAGGTAAGGTCTTTGTAACCCTCAAGAAACAAGCAGCTACCTTTCACAACAAGGCGGTGAGGGTTAGCCTTTGCCTTTAGCACGTTAGGCTTCCCTGAGATGTCAATGATAAATATCTAATGTTAGATTAATAATATAATTTATTGTGTGTCCTTTACTCCCTTTACTGTTCAAGATCCTGAAGCGAACAGCAAAAAGCAAAAGGATCATTGCACTGACACCATTGTTGTTTTGAAGAAAGCAAGATGACACCGCAAGCACTTAAACTTGTTCTCTTCATATAAAAAAGAATTTAAAAAAAGAAAAAGAAAACATGATTATTAATGCGTTTACTGGTTTTTGCTGCTCTCAAGTGGTCGAAAATATTACTACATATGCACAGAACTACATATGAATTTCCTCTGAGTTCCATGTAACTTTAGTTTGTAGGCATGTGTTCATTATCTTCTTAATTTCTATTCTCCCTATTAAATGTAAACACACTGAGCCATTATTGTTACATTGCTACCTCAAGACAGCAAATGTTTTTGAGTCGCCTGCCCAGACTGTGATTCTGATAATTTCCTGTTACACTGAAAATTATCCTATGTTGTAGTTATAAAAAAGACTTTTGATTTACACGAATATTATTATTAAATTAATAAAAAATATAAATAGTCATATCTACCTTTTTGTACCCTTTTGGCGTTAAATAGTTAATAAAGTTTAAATTTAATCAAAGAAGGACAAAGAGGTATATATCGGTTACAATTCTCCCCAAAGAGTTAAATTCTAATGTCCTTTTCTGTGTTTGTTTTAAATACTTTATTATTTCGCGATGACAAGAGGAGAAAGGAGAATGACGACAGTCTCGCGAGATTTTTGTTAGAGGTCAAAGTTGGCTTTTCCATGTGTGCATGTCCCTGTATGTGCAGGTTTACTACAGAGCGTTTCTGTGGGACTTAGCTACAGTTTCCCCGGTGTTCATATATGTTTATGAGCGTGGTTATTTAACCTTGTTTAAATATTTAGGAGACCTTTTTAAAGTTGGTTTTAGTTTGTTAAATTCTTCGCTAATACGCGCTAGCCTCGGCTTTTCAGCTGGTAGAGCAGATTGAATCTTTTGCAGTCTCTTTTAGCTGCTAGATCTTCTAAAGATGGTTTAGCGTGACATGTTTCGGGTCAGGCCGCTGCTGAGTGCCTTAGTTAACCACCGACAGACGTTAAAGACAAACGGTAAGCCAACCTGACAGAAGCTATGTGACAGTATGTGCATTTGCAGTCTCCAGACTGTGGTTGGTTAGCTTCTGGTATCTTAATTCACTCATCGAACCAACTGGAAACAAATGCATCAGTGGTAAACATATATATATTTATGTGTAGTATATTTGTTTGTGAAGGTGTTTTATCGCCACACAGTATAAATGTAGAAGGCATCACGAGTGTCTGTCCGATTTTTGCTGTTTATTACTATTTTGTTTAGATTTATTACCTTTATATTGTCTTTATCGTACTTCCAATCTTAAAAGGCCTCTCAATCCGTGTATCACAGAACAGGGTAGTAGCTGTCACTGTTTAATTTCTGTGTTTCCTTCACAGGGGGTCTTTATAAGCCCTTTTGCACGATGAGTGAAGGAGGCATGGATAAGCAGACAGCTACACTGTTAAAAAGGACCAATGAGGAAAATGAAGACTCTGCTGAGAAGGTCCAGGCAGCTAAAAGGGTGAAGACAGATGGGGAACACGCTGAAGATGAAAAGAAATATCCAAAGAAGAAAGTGGTCCTGCTCATGGCGTACTCGGGAAAAGGATATTACGGGATGCAGGTATAAATAATAATAATAATAATAATAATAATGATAATAATGATAATAATACATTTTATTTAAAAATAGAACCTTTCAAAGCACCCAAGGACACTGTACAACAGATAAAGATACATTTATATTCTGCAGTTGTCTTGTTTTAAAGTTTTTCTGCCCTTTACCACACTTTTTTGATAAAAGCTTATTTCGGCTGCTCACATATTCATGAGTCGCTACAGCAGGTAGCTCCATGTGTTTCATTTGGCATTTTTTATGCCGGATACCCTTCTGGGGTGGACAATAGAGAATAAATGTAGTTATATACGTTTATAAAAACAGATCTTAGGTGAGCCACACAGTAAGAAGGTCCTGGGTTTGACTCCTCCATCTAGCTATGGATTTTGCATGTTCTCCCCGTGTCTGTGGGTTGTCCCTGGGTACTCAGGCTTCCTCCCACACTCCAAAGACATGCTGTCAGTGGGTTTAGGTTAATTGGTGATTCCAAACTGTGAATGTGAGTGTGAATGGTTGCCTGCCTCTCTGTGTTAGTCCTGTGACAGATTGGCGACCTGTTCAGGGTGTTGCCACCTCTTACCCTATGACAGTTGGGATGGGCTCCAGCCCCCCATATCCCTGAATTGAATAAGCTGAAGAAAGTCAATGGTTGGCTGGATGAAACAGATCTTAGATATGAGACTGGTGGAAACAGATGAAGATCAGCCGCTGCCATCAGTGAATGTCATCATAATTAGTGGCAGTCAATGGCACATAGAAAACACTGGCCAATAAAGTGCAACATCCTTATTATTTTCATTATTTATTTATTTATTCCAGAGAAATCCTGGAAACTCTCAGTTCAGGACCATTGAAGATGATCTGGTTGCTGCTCTTATTAAATCTGGCTGCATTCCTGAAAACCACGGTGATGAGATGAAGAAGATGTCTTTCCAAAGATGTGCCAGAACAGATAAGGTATGTGCTGCTCAGTGCACAATAAGAATTTACTGGTCAAAGCTTGGCCAACAAGGCAGATTAGAGGATATGTATCTTTACATGTTATCTGTCTGTTAATGTTGTGCTGGTTTTATTTCTTGTCATCATGTAATTGTTAATAAGAATTAATTAAATTGTGTATTTCATTGTTAGTATTTATTTATGTGTTTAGTTATGTCGTTGACTTTTATATGAATGTATTCAGGGTGTGTCTGCTGCTGGCCAAGTGGTGTCTCTAAAAGTGAGGTTGATTGATGATATCATTGAAAAAATCAACGAGCATCTGCCACCGCAGATCAAAGTGCTTGGTGAGACACTACTTTATATCGTGAATTACAAGTCTAGGTTTTTGGTATGATGAGTACTGTTGGCATGAGTGTGTATGATTCTTTTTTTTTTTTCAACTTTTGAACCCACAGGACTAAAACGGGTGACGCAGGGTTTCAATTCTAAAAATAACTGTGATGCTCGTACGTACTCGTACATGCTTCCAACACTGGCCTTTTCCCCAAAAGACTATGATACCGGGAATATAGCAGCATTTCGCCTGGAACCAGAGACACTACAGAAGGTGAATCGCCTTTTTGCTCTCTACAAAGGCACACATAACTTCCACAACTTCACCTCTCAGAAGGCTCCAAGCGACCCCAGTGCCCGCCGCTACATCACAGAGATGTCCTGTGGGGAGCCTTTTATCCGCAGAAATTATGAGTTTGCAGTGATTACTGTGCGAGGCCAGAGCTTTATGCTGCATCAAATCCGCAAGATGATTGGCTTGGTGATTGCAGTGGTCAAGGGCTATGCAAAGGAGGAGGTGATGGAGCGGAGCTGGGGACATGAGAAGGTAGATGTCCCCAAAGCTCCGGGACTTGGCCTCATCCTGGAAAGGGTTCACTTTGACCGGTACAACAAACGTTTTGGGGGGGACGGGCTGCATGAGAAGCTGGAATGGGATCGCGAGGAGGAGGAAATCAAGGCCTTTAAAGAGGCACACATCTACCCCACCATTATCGAGACTGAGTGTGAAGAGGGCTCCATGGTCAGCTGGATGGCCACTCTCCCCATCCATGACTTTGAGGCCACATCTATTGAAGTGCAAGACGATAAAGTTAAAAAACAGGTATCCAAGAAGATACATTTATTTTAAAATGTTTTTTAACATTGAAAATCTGTTTTTTATTTTTAAATATAATTGTTCTCTTCCTGCAGGATGATGCAGATGAAGGAAATGACTCTGATTAGGCCACTCTGCCAGCAGAAAGAAGATGCATCATCATGTGGTTTTTTTTTTGTTTGTTTTTTTAAATGCTGATACAGACATTTTCACTGGGATCAAATCTTGTTTCTTTTATACAAATGTTATTAACAAGCAAGTAATAAAAGCTTCTGTTCTTTAATGCAACCTGCTTGGTTTCCTAATATTAGTTTACCACTAAAACGACTTTGGATAGCTGGTTTGTTTGATGTTTCTGCAGTAATAACTGGCTGCCTACTCTTGAAAATAGACTCTTAATGCTACAGCGACATTTAAATTGTCAGAAGAATTGTGTACTACTGCATACTCAAATAACAACATCAACTTATGACGTTTCATCTCTTAATAAGTTTAAATCCCACATTTATGACTTTCTCTGATAATAGCAGTGAGCTGTATTTACAGGACTTTGCAAAAGTCTTGGCCCACTCCTCATTTCTTTATATTTTATTTTCAAGAAGAAGTTTTTTTAAAGTGATCTTCAGCAATAATCCTCTGGGCTTTCTGAAGGACTCTAAAAGTTTTTCTTTGGACACTGGTTGCTTTTTCACTCATTGACAGTTCTTTGAAGGAATCTTTTTCAGTTTGTTAAACTATTTAATGATGACCTATGGCTATGTGATTACTTAATGTGGGGAGGTTCAGGCAGCAATGTAAGAGAGCGTTGCAAAGCAAGGACGTGCCAGAAGAAAGATCAACACATCTGTAAAGCAAGCAGTACACAGGGGCGCCAAAACGACCCCAGTGCCTGCCACTACATCACAGAGATGTCCTGTGATGAGCCTTGAAACAGCGAGTTGTTCTAAACAGATAATTATGAATTTCAAAATCTTATTTGGTTTTCATATGTGCCCATTTTCAGTGATATAACTTTTTCAACCGTCTCTTGATTTTGCCACATTTTTCAAGTAACCTATATTTGACAACAGCATAATAAAACATGAAATTCTGTTTTTGGTGTTCCACCAAAATCTTTAGTGTGCCCCATATGGCCACCCTATGAAAACATTCTGGAGGTGCCCCTGGCAGTATATTTAACATAGTACATCTGTCTTATGTGTCCTTCAGTCCACTGTCAGAAGTATAAGGAAAATCTAATTAATATTATAAAGCAAAAGGTTTTATAAGGGTGCCATATTTCTGGAAGATAGACGAACATCACTGAGAGGTTATGACGCTTCACACTCCATACCAGCTGGTGGCGGTAACGCACCAGTTCCTGCTTTATTACCCGCAGTAAACCTCAAAGAAGAAGCACCATCAAGTAAACATGGCACCGGCCAAGAAGCGCAACGTGAGTTCGGTAAAAACAGCAGAAAAGAGTGCAAAAAAAGCCAAAGTAGATCTCAGCAAAACTGTCGAGCGTATCCTCGAGAGCAGAAAGCATGCCAACGATGTTTTCGACATTCTCGAGAGCCTTCAGGTATAAATTTCCACACCTAAACATCCACGCTGTACTAAAACCTTGCCATTTAGCTAACCTTAGCATGATCACCGCTGGGCAGCTTTAAGTAAGTGTACGTGTTTGTTTCCTTCGTGTTTGTGAGCAGGCAGAACAAGAGAAGGAGGTTATCGGCGCAGTCGCTGCGTGCAGCGAGCTGTTCTGTGCGCTGCTGGAGAGGAAGGAGCTGTTCTTGGGAAAGCTCCCTGGAGAGGAGGACGCATTGAGCGGTTAGTATACGATTGTAACCCGATTACCAAAAGCAGTTCTGAGGTGGATGTATGCGTGTTGCTCCTGTCGCCATTTACCTGGGTTTGTCTGGTCCAGGGGGCTACAGCGCCGAGGACAAGTACCGGATATTTATGCGACACCGGTACACCAGTTGTGTTGAGATCCTGTTAGAGCACCTCAGCCATGAGCAGTATGACATCAAGGTGAGCTGTCTCTCTGTGACTTCTCCTTCCGTCACACGTTAATTAAACTTAAGAGAAACAAATTAATACGTGTCTTCACTTTTTGACTGTTAGAACGAAAGGCTCACATTAGACATGTTTGCTGGGGGTTCAGTATCTATTCTGCACAGACGTGTTGAAAGTTTCTGTGTTGTACGGGGAGTTATCTTTTACAGTTTTGCATTGTGCAATTGATTACGTTGTTTGCAGTTCTTGGGGACTTGAGGGAGGCAATGATATTCATTTAAATAAGAAAAATACATGATTGGATAACTTTTTGGATACAGGAGAGTGCCATGTGCTGCCTGATGAAATTTGCTGCCGGAGAAGGACGGCATCCTCTTGAGGACTTGGACTGGAGTGAACATTACAGCTTCCCAAGGGAACTGATCCAGGTAGCATTTTGGCTATGATTTCTAGGATTAATAAGTATTAATAATTTCTGTGTTCTTTTGGGTGACTTAAGTACTTCTTTCAGCTTATTACCCAAGGCAAAAATAGCTGTTCCCGAAAGATACACTTTGTCATTTGTGGCTCCTCCTGATATTTCTTTTTTCTTGTACTGCCAGGCACTGGTGGACAACCTTCTGTCTAAAGCTACAGACAATTCCCTGCTGATCTCCAGGTTCCAGGAGTTTCTCGAGATGGAGGATGTGCGCTATTATGTAATGAGCTCCATCCGGGACAACGTCGGCAAAGTCATGGACAAAAGCAAAGGGGTAGGAAATCATCACCTGTCTGCTGTAGACGTTTACGTGGATGCTTTCTTTCTGTGTTAAAGACATAATGGGATTTGCTAAATACTGCTTGTTTGTTCCTTCCAGGCTGTGGTGCCTGTATATCAGAACAATGTGTTCACACTCATGTCCAGCATCAGCATGCCAAACCAGGAGTCAGAGCTGACCAATTTTATGGTCAAACAGGAAGGTAATACTTTTTAAGATGTGATAATCACAGTGGGAGTCCCTCTGTCTTTTGTCGTGATGATAAAATGTCACTGCAGAGGGAGAAAATCCAGTTTGGGGACTTTTTTTTTTTTTTATAAGTCAATAATGGCATTTTTTTTCTCAGCCAAGCATGAGGACTGGAAAGCTGCCAAGCTGCATGTAAGTAAAATACTTTAAATCAAATCTTCACATTTCTGTTTGCCAACAAAAAGGTTTTCTGAATGCTATTAGATCTTCTGCCACACAGGAACATAAGCGTGTCTTTGAGAGGATGTGGCTTGGCTTTCTGAAGTATAAGGTAAGTAGATTAGACCAACAGTCTCTTCTCTGTTTTGTGCTCTGTGATATGTCTCATTAATGTTTGATGTCTGTATTGTAGTTGCCAAACAGCATGTATAAAAAGGTCCTGGTGATACTACATGACTCCATTCTGCCGTATATGAGCAAACCCACGCTCATGATCGACTTCTTGACTGCTGCCTATGAAATTGGTAAGTTATGTGTGTGCTCGTGGCTCTATGCTGACGGTACTTCACCATGAGGTCGACTGACATCTGTAACTTTTA
>NW_024582479.1:1070239-1090566 GCF_018398535.1 Haplochromis burtoni | reverse complement strand
GACTGCTGCCTATGAAATTGGTAAGTTATGTGTGTGCTCGTGGCTCTATGCTGACGGTACTTCACCATGAGGTCGACTGACATCTGTAACTTTTAAGGCATTTTCACATCTGGTCTGTGATAGTTTTAGAAGTCTGAAGTGTAGTGATAGTGACTGTGTTTGAAATATAAACGAATCCTAAAATTTAAATATTTTGAATTAAATAATTAATTTGGTACAAACACAACAAAAATGCTACAGTACATTGTCTACAGCATAAATGTAAATGCTTCATAAAAAACACAGGAAGATTTCATTATTAGAGTTACAGTGAAGCGATTCTTTAGCTTCGTTAGTTTTAGATTGATTAATGAGAATTTAACAGTGTTTTGTTTTGTTGTTTTACTTACTTCAACTGGGATTATATCTGCTTGTGCATGGACATCAGCGAACACTAGGGGGAAGTAGTTGTTAGAATATTATTTTTCCAGTTCACCATAGTGACCCCTATAGTGAAATGCCCTCTGACCAAATTTATTGCACTCGGACCCAAGCCTAACCTCACGCAGAGTATAACGCGTCCGCGTCACCTGACTCATGTATCTGTTTGTCTAGCTATCCTATAAACATGAAAAATATTTGAGAGCTTTGTGGATTCAAGTTGTTTTTATGTGACATGCTTTTTGGCGGGGCTGTGCAGTATGTACACTTTCCATACTGTAATTTTTTAAATGAACTTGAACAGCAGTTCTCCAAGCACTCTGAAGGTCTTTCAAAGTTTTTCTTTAGTCACTGACTGCTTTTTAACCTTTTTCAGTCCAGTCCATGTGCCTAATCATTTACAGAGTAATAACAAACAACTTGGCAAATAACCTGTTTTAAATTGTCTCTCTGCACTTTGTTATTAGCACCATGGTCACAAAAATAAATCATTTGTTGTTTTTTTTGTTTTTTGTTTTTCATTTTTGTAGCTGAATCTTAGAAAAATTCCATCAAAATGCTTTTAGCTGAAAACATGGCATATGTCAGCATAGCATGCAGTGTGTTCTTAAAAAATATTCAAGGAAACTGGACAAATGGAGGACAAAACAAGACATGGCAGGCTTAAACACCTATCCATGGCAAATGAACAGCATCTGAAAATCATGTCCTTAGGAAATAGGAAAAAAGAGAGGATGCAACAAAGACTTGACACAGAACCCAAGAGTCTCAGTGACATACGAGGACTTTCAGGAAGCCGTTTTTAAGGAAGCAAAACAAGGAGAAAAGGCTGAAGTATGCTAAATTACACAAGAACTGGACTGAACGTCAATGTCAACAAATTTTATGAAGTAATGAATACAAGTTTTATTTCAAATAATTGTCAATGCGTATGGATGAGGTGAGTGTCTACATCTGTAAAGCACGGTGGAGGCTCTGTCATGGTTTGGTGTTGAGAATCTTGATAGAATTATGAGCACAAAAGTACCATCAGATGTTCAAAAATACTATTTCAGAATGTGAAAGGTGGAAAAACAACACTTTCATATGTTCATCTACAGCTTTGCTATAAAGTGATGGTAATCAGCCGGTTCTTGTCTTCATCGAACAGGTGGGGCAATCAGCCTGCTAGCACTCAATGGCCTTTTTGTCCTCATACATCAACACAACCTGTGAGTGAAAAGCACATTTTTTTTGTCTCTTTTACTAGATCAGATTATTTTCAGTAAAATGGGAGACATTTGATCACATAAATCAAAACCACGTGTTGTGTGTTTGCAGAGATTATCCTGATTTCTACAAGAAGTTGTATAATCTACTTGAGCCTTCTGTTTTTCATGTGAAGTACAGAGCACGCTTTTTCCATTTAGCCAATGTCTTCCTTAGCTCCAGGTAAGAATTCAGTCACATATTTCAAAATCCTTTTTTATTCATTTATAAATCAGATTCTGTAAAATGTTGGAACATTTAAAAAAAAGAAAAGAATTCACTGACTTTTGAGTCTCATAAATCGATATTTTATTCACAATAAAACATAGCAAACAGTTTTAAGATTTTCTATGAAAAATATTTAGAATTTAATGGCAGCACATCTCAAAGTTGGGACTGAGGGGAAAAAAGGTTGGAAAAATAAGTGGTATTAAAAAGAAATTGCTGAAGGAATATTTTGTAACTAATTAGGATAACTGGCAACAGGTCAGTAACATGATGGGATATATAAAGAGGATCTTAGAGAGGCAGAGTTTCTCAGAGCAAATTTGCAAAAACAGAGTCTTTAAATTTTACAGCAATTTCAGAATCGTGTTCCTTGACATACAGTTGTAGGCTACAATACATAAAATAAAAAGATTTGGAGAATCTGGAGAAATCTCACGCTGAAGGCAATACTGGATACCCATGATCCTTGAGCCTGTCATGGAAATCCCTGCATGAGCTTAGGTGCAAATCCAGAAATCATTGTCTATGAACATTGTTCACTGTGTCACTCACAATTGCAGGTTAAAGCTCTGTCTTACAAAGAAGAAGTCGTATGTGAACATGATCCAATAAAGCCGCCATCGTCTCTTGGCCAAAGCTCATTTAAAATGGACTGAGGCAAAGTGGAAAACTGTTTTGTTGGACATGGACACCACATCCTCCGGATTACGGAGGAGAGGGACCATTCAGGTTTTTTAGCACTTTGTTTAGTCCCTGATGGTATGAAGGTGCATTGGTGCCTATGGAGTCATCACTGCTCAGAGCAGCGTGTGCTCTCATCCAGATTAAGTCTTTTCCAATTAAAGGCCTTGCATTTTTTTTACCAAGACAACGCTAAACTCCATATTGGAGATGTTACAGAAGCGTGGCTTCACTGTTGAAAAGTCACGGTGCTGCACCAGCAGTTAGCTGTTAGAATCCTGTATCAGAAACTTATACCAGCCGCTGCTCTCCTCAGTTCCCAGATGTTTAAAAGAAAGATGATACTACGCCCTGTCCAGACTTTTTTGAAATGTTTTCCTTTTACTCAGTTCAAACATTTTTTATGTTTTCTATGTTCTATTGTGAGTTTATCAAATCTGTAAATTATTGCATTCAGGTTTTTACTCTTTACACAGCATGAATGTTGCTTTGTGGGTGACCTGCTGTTATTTTTATGAACTTTGGCTGAACTATTTAAGCTGCTAAACAGACCAAATATAAGCATCCTACTACTTAAATAATGAGCATGAAAGCTCAGGATCTACATTGCTAAAATGCATGTTCTGTTTTTGGTTTCCTTCAGTCACTTGCCAGTTTACTTAGTGGCTGCATTTGCCAAACGTCTGGCTCGTCTGGCTCTCACGGCACCGCCTACAGCCCTTCTCGTAGTGCTGCCCTTCATCTACAACCTGATCCGTCGCCACCCGTCCTGCAGAGTCCTCATTCACAAGCCCAGCGCAGAAGATGGTGAGTTTCAGACTTTTGTAGTTGGGATCGGTGTGTTAACAGTCTATGAATTGTCTGTAGGATATGTGATAAATGTTTGCTTTTGTGTGGTGACAGAACCTTTTGAGGATCCTTATCTGACGGATGAAGAGGATCCTGCTCAGTGCCGTGCCTTAGAAAGCAGCTTGTGGGAAATTAAGGTGTGCAGGCAATAACTTTAGATTCCCAAATGAATTACCTCTGTCGCTGATGACAACTGACTGTTGAGTTTTGATATTTCTCATTTTTTTCTCTTTGGGGAAAACATGTTGAAGAGATGTCACAAACGATTGAAAGTCCAATTTAAGTGGAGGAGTCACTAAAATGACACATTTTCCTGTCGTCTTTTCTATAGTCGCTGCAAAAGCATTACCATCCAGATGTGGCTAAAGCTGCACTGCTGATCAACACACCTTTGTCAGAACAGGAGGATGACATCAGTGAGACACTAGAGGTCACAACGTATGAGGTGACGCTTCAAGAATTAGTTTTCCTCTTATTTCTGGTCAAATTAAATTTGGTTTAGATGAATAAGTTATTTCATTTTCTTTTTCACAGCTGATGGAAAAAGACCTGAAGCAACCCGAGATCAAGAGCGTCCCACTGGAATTTGAAACTGCCACACGGTTACTAAAAGGAAGGGGAGACGTGTTAGGACAGCACTTCTGTCTGGCATAAAATGAGTCAAAACAACGGACCACATTTGCCTTGTTAGAACCTTTTTACACTCGTTCATCTTTTATCTCAAGTGCTTTTCAGAAAGCGTTGCCCAAATCTTCTCCATGAAAATTAGATGCTTTTTTGCTTTTTTAAATTCTATATTACTGTCCTCGATGTGTGACTGTTGTATGCCAATAAAAACATTTTCTAGAACTGATGGTCTTTGAAGGCATTGTTACTTGAAATCAATTATACACAATTTCAAGAATTCAAAGAAAGAATGTAAACAGGAAATTGTTGGTAAATGTTAAGCTATGCTAAAACTCAGGTTTTCTGCTTCCATTTAAACAACAAAGTCATTCAGTGCGTATTTTCACTTAATGTGACTGCATTTTGGTCCTCCAAAATCAGGCAGGAGATGCTCAATTTGTTATACTGTCCTGAGCAAAAATCTCGTCACCCCTCGTTATCTTTGGACAGTGGCTGTTTCTTTGCTCCGGTCCTTGTACCTGACCATTTTCAGAGGAACAGTTTTTTTTTCTTAAGCCACTTATCACTGCCCTTGTTTTATGAATCATAACACATAAATTTTTTTTTAGTTGAATATTTGAAAAAAAAAACCCAAAAGGAAATGTTATGATGATTTGCATCAGCAAGGTGTTCTTAAAGAGCTATTAGCCAAAAAACTTGGTATATCTCAGCGTGGTGTGTAGTATCAGGCCTGAAAAACGTATTTACAGCAGATGAACGGTCTTAAAGTCATTACTGTTGAAAATGGCAAAGCATCCAGCAAAGACATGATACAAAAGCTGAGAGATGCATGTGGCCCTTCAGTTGATGTGTCTAATGTTCATTGAAGTCTCATCAGAAATGGTCTTAGTGGAAGGGTGGCTGTGAAGAAGCCATTCATAATGCAGGGGAGTGGGGAGAAGAAGCTGAAGTATGCCAAATTTCACCTGATCTGGACTAAAAATCAATAGCAAGAAGCATTAAGAATCTATATTTAAAGTTTTTACTTCAAATCCCCATTGTGTCATGACAGAGGTACAATAGTGGGGGTCTATAGGCATGGTTAAAACATGGTAGAGGCGCTGTCATGGTTTGAGGCTGCCGACAGTGGTGTTGGCGATCACGTCAAAATTGATAAAATAAAGGGGTAGAAAAGTACATTCAGACCTGGATCCTACATGCAAAACCAGCTGGGGAAAGCTGGGAAAAAAAGCACACAATGGAATACTATCAGTCATGAATTGGTCTCCACAGAGCACGAACCTCACATTATTGAAGCAGTGTGGGATCATCTTGACAGAGAATAGAGCAAAAGCCATCCAACATCCAAAGAAGAGATGTGAATTTCCTCAAGAAACCTGGAGAGCTATTCCCGAAAACGACTTAAAGAAAAGAAGAACCCATATGGAAAAGAAATAGTAAAAACATATAAGATTTACTCATGAAAGTGGCCACTTTCTCATTACTTTCATATATTTTTTTTAGTAAGTATACAAAACATACAAGTTTCATTATATAATTTTTCAAGGGATCTTATATCTGTTTTCACTCTTGTATGCTTTTCATACAAGTGTCATACAAGACAGATAAAAACTTTATAAGATTTATATAAATCTTTTCCATATGGGAAGAAAGCTGCCTTAGAGAGTTTAGGCTGTTTGAAGAATAAATGTTGTCCATATGTTTGAGTTATATACTTTGTTTTTATTTCCATTGTACATGTTTCCTAATTTCTTAGCAAAATATAAAGAAATTAAGGAGTACTCAAAACGTTTGCACAGTTCTGTGTGTCATATAGTCTTAAACCTACATTAAAACATCACAGTTAATTACACTGCAAGGATACAGCCAGGCCTTATCGAGGGTGTTCTCCCCTCATACAGGTGAGGTTAAGGTTTGCCTTAGATGATCTTTTTCCGTCTGTTGTTCATATTTCGTGCTCTTGTTAAGTTTGCCATATGGGCACACAGCAGGCCGCCTTGGGTACAAGAGCGCTGTGAGAGAAAGATTCTGAATCATAACTGAATTCTGTTTCAAAAGAACAAGTCATATGAGGGAGAAGCGCTCCAAAAATGTACTGAGACACACGCCACAAGCAACAAACCATGGAGGCTACGGAGTCCGCAGTAAATCCCTACAGTTTTGAAGATTAGAAAATCTATTTATAATTTTTGTAGGCTTCGCTTATGGTGAACTACAAGATGGGCATGATACTACCCAGCCAAACACGATCTTTGTGAAGAGGATGAGAGAAGCTGAAGACCATTTGTTAAATGGGTAAGAACTATGAAATACAGTCCTTGCAGAAGTTTTAAAGCATCATAGATGAAGGCGTTTGCAGTTTTTATGATGCAGCATTATATCTATTAGTCCATAATATTTGCAAACACATTTTTTTCAGCTCCTGAACAGTTGTGTACAGCGCTAACACTTAACAGCCATTCACAGCTAACTTAATAAAATATAATTTCAAACAATGCAATGAATCCACTTCTAAATTCAGTTTCTAGTTCATTTGTCTTCTTTAAATGAGCTCTTATTACTTGTGTGTAAACAGTGAAGAGCTATTTGCTCAGAATCAATATGAGCTAAGTACATTGCCTCACCACAGTAATAAACTTAAATCTTTAGAGAAAGGGGATGGTTTTGAATTTTAAAAAAAATACTGTAATGGAATTAATTAAAATAATGGATTTATAGATTATTTAATATATAAATAAAAATGTGAAATCCCAATCAGGCCTGGATAATGTCACTCTCTCGGCCTTTGATAAATCTGCGACAGAGATGCTTTGGCTCTCAGAGGTGGTTCATAGAGGTCTTTGAAGGGTGGGATGCTTTGCATAAATCTGTAAGACTCCTGAGCTCTGTGTGCTGCTGTTGTTGTTGTTGTTGTCTGTCCTCCTCCTCCTCCACAATCCCCTGCAAGGAAGTAAAAGCTGTCCAAGGTGAGTCAGCACAGAGAATCTGTTCAAGCATTTGGCCGAGGTTTTAAGAGAAACAATGGAAGAAGAAGAAGAGGCCAGTTATTATTCTTTTTTGTCTTTGATCATTAGTTTTTAACACAATGGCATTCATTTATTTTAAAAAAACCACTTTTTGAATGAATGAATCAAACAGGAAAAGCAAAAAGAAAAAAAAAGAAGGAGTCTGATCTTGTTAGTATTAAAAAAACACAAATGAAAAAACAGACAGTCAGACATTGGAGCATTTGCTAGTGTAGATTAGGTAGAGTCCAATAAGTCAAATCCCCTGAGGTGCAAGCATCATTAACCGTCTCTACCCTGCATGTATCTGTGCTCTGTATGGTTAGTGTGAATGCAACACTCCTGTGTGGAAGTCAGTGTCTGTTTGACCAAACGCACAAAGTATGTCAACATAGATGGAGATTTAGTATCAATTAATATGAGCTGTTGTATTTTCCATGCCCCCCTCCACCATACCCTCCACACACTCACACACCCCTTCACTGTGTGTCTGTGCACTAATCCTCTCTTATGTAACCGAATGAAGCTCTCTCTCAGTGATAACACACACGCACACGCACATGGACACACACATGAACATACTAGTCAGTGCTTACATGTATATGCGGACGAACTTGTGCGGGTGGCAGCGGAGTTCAACTGGAATAATGATTCATCGTTTAAAAATGTGGCTTTTACTCTCAAGGACTGACTGTGTTTCTCAAAATGAACAAACAAGTTGCGTGTTGATTTTTTTAATGAAAGAAGATGAAGGATTTGTACAGTAAGTGTCAAAAGCTCTTCATTAGTGCATTAGTGCTTTTTCTCAGCAGCAGACCTTTCGTTTTTAGCTTATGCACTGCAACAATTTGAATTTTGCATTGAGAAAACCATAATCATGAATTATAATGAAATATTTGAAATGCTTTTTGTTCATGATGTACAGTTATTTGTCATTTTAATATCGATCAAACACACTATATGTTATTGTTTGTTTGGAAACATGGTGATTAGATGGATAGGTTTTTGAACTACTAAAGAATGCACATAAATATGCTCTATTTTCAGGTGAAGTTTAGTGAAACTAAAATATAAATCTGAACCAGACACAAACTACAAAGGTAGCTCAAAATCCTTAAGTATTCAACTTTAATAAATGACACCTATTGATGCTGGTCAAAAAGCAATAGTTCTTGATTATTCAATGATGTGTACATGCTTCTCTTTGTATATATGCTGATGGCACTGTTCCAGCATTGCACCGTCAGTGTGTGTGCGTGCAGAATATGAGGTTTGCATCATAGATTCACTATGTAACCTACAGACTGGGGTTGCAGGTGATAATGCGGGATCACAAGTCCAGTGCTAATGTGGAGAACCTGCTGAGGGAGTCTCAGATGGAGTTACAGTGGATCCAGAGACAGCTCGCCATGATTGCTGCCAGAAACTTGCACCATCACCACCTGCAGAGCAAGGGCAAGGTAACATCATACTATAGGCCTTAGACACACTACTGCTTTTATAGCTAAGATAGACTTTAGTGTGGAAACATTAGTGTTGACCTTGGTGAAGGATAAATGGCATTTACTAGTAGCTGATAAAATTTTAACTTGTGATTTGAAGTCAGTTTTAAGTAATATTTGGTAGTGATCTTATAAGATAGGATTAAACTGTATAAATTAATGTACTCTCACTGGGCATTTCATCAGGTACATCTTGCCAGTATTTGGTCAGATCCTCTTTTGCTGGCTTAAATCTCCACCACATCCTAAAGGTGCTCCCCTGAACTGAGATCTGGTGACTGTAGATACAGTGAACTTACTGCCATGTTGCAGTGCAAACTTTTAACTGTGCAGACTTTATTCAGACAGTAAGCCATGCATTCAATGTTAAAATGTTAAATGCCTACATGGGAGTCTTCATTTATTGCGAGCACTGAGATTTGAGTGCAAAGAGTTGCATTTCTTGATTATCTTGTCACTGCTTACATTTCTTTCTTTTTGTGCTTTATTTGATCCCAACAAATGTACACCTGTCAGCAACATTAAAACAATTGTAAAGGTTATAACAGCAGCAGACATACTACTGTGTGATTCGGGCACTTTGAATTGAATCCCCTTGTCCTAAAGAAAAATTATTGATCTATCAGGTAAACCACTTGTCCTCTAGAGGATCACTGGTGATTCTAAGTCACTGACAATTATGTCTCAGAGAAGACAGCATGCTTCTGAAAACACATTTTCAGGGTTTTCAAAATTTATCCAGTGGAGCGATAGGCCACTATAGATGCTTAAGGTTTTTAAAGGTGTCCAAAGGGGTTTAGAATAAACCTGCCATTCTCATCTCCAGCTCCATGTTTTTATATGTACACACACACACACGCACGCACGCACGCACACACACACACACACACACACACGTGTGTGATCAAATCAAATCACTTTTATTGTCACATCACATGTGCAGGCATACTGGTACCACTGGTACAGTATATATATATATATATATATATATTATATATTTGGGAAACCCATATATATATATGATAATATATTATGATATATATATATATCCATCCATCCATCCATTCGCTTCCGCTTATCCTTTTCAGGGTCGCGGGGGGCGCTGGAGCCTATCCCAGCTGTCATAGGGCGAAAGGCGGGGTACACCCTGGACAGGTCGCCAGTCTGTCGCAGGGCTAACACACAGGGACAGACAACCATTCACACTCACATTCACACCTAGTGACAATTTGGATTATCCAATTAACCTATCCCCACAAGCTGCATGTCTTTGGACGGTGGGAGGAAGCCGGAGTACCCGGAGAGAACCCACGCAAACACGGGGAGAACATGCAAACTCCACACAGAAAGACCCCGGCCTGATGGTGGAATTGAACTCAGGACCTTCTTGCTGTGCGGCAACAGTGCTAACCACCGTGCTATATATATATATTTTTAATCATTTATATATTTAATGAGTATATAAATGTATATAGTATATATAATATAAATATTTATCATAGTTCATATATATACATTGTTTTTTACAGACGTAGGACACATTTCTCAATACTTAGGTCACTTTTGCAAAACTCCTCACACAGTGAGCACAACAGAAGTCTATGTGGGCTAAACTGAGGATCAGTTATCATTGTTTTGGCACAAAATGCATTCAATGACTACATCTCTCAAATTTCATGAATTATTTTCTCACTCAGACACAACAACTGCCAAAAATCTTTGTACGTACAGGACATTTTGCATGTGCTTACATACTGTTTTCAAAACTGTTAAACTTATGGCCAAAACAATAACACAATGCAAAACTTAAAAAGACAGCAAAATGCAACAGCAATATTTTATTGAAACATATTTTAAATCTAAAAATGCAGTTTAACCAGCCACAGCTGATTCTCATTGTAGATGAACATCTACACAGGTGTTACTCCTTCAATTTTTCAACTCCTTCAATTCTGGCAGCCAGAAGATTCTTTCCTAGGTGTGTTGCCCTAGATGACATAAGATGTGATGTGGATGAGAACCTGTGGCCAAATGGAGAAGACCGAGTAGATTAGCATTACTATTGTATGTGTATCAGTGGATGGTGTGTATACAAATTCTTGTATTTTGGGATTACTTAGTGCAAAAAAATAAAAATACATAAACAAATATTAACGAATTCTGCATGATGTCTGATTCATTCCAGTAACATATATTGAAATTATAAACAGAGATGTGTCCTTGTTTTACACAAGAAAACACTGTGTAATGCTACATGTTGTTAGTGTTTTTTAGGTCATTGTTTTGTGGGTGACAAAGTGTGTTTGTCGGCTGTCAACCTTTGCTAGTGTTCTGGAAGAATGAGTTTATTTGAGACCTGAATAAAGTGTTTTGGTAGTTGTAGTGCATTTTGAATGTGAAATGAACTGCTTTGCCAAGCTGAAGGTCAGTTAGGAGGATTGTGTGAAGAGTTTTGCAAAAGTGACCTAAGTATTGTGAAATGTGTCCTAGCGGCTGTAAAAAAACTGTAAAGGAGCCAGTCTGTCCAATCCAGTTTCCATCTTTTCCTCATTCCCGGCCTCACAGGGCGTCATGTCATGGCTGGAAACCAGTTCACTGCAAGAGTAAATGTGCCTACAGTAAAGATAAGAACAGACAGCAAGCACGTGTTGCTAAGCAACAGCGTGGAGCAGTGCGTACATCCCACTTTCACCTCTCCTTCCTGTCTTTCTGTCCTGTCCTCTGTCCCATGTGTCTCTTTCATTCTGTCCTCCCCTCCGTACTCTTTGCTCTGTCCCAGCTAAACCGAGAACTAGTACTACATAATACATTGAGTGCCTGGTGCTGATGTAACCTCACTAAAACCTAATTTAATTTGAGCCCTCTCTCAGGGATTTAGAGGAGGTGAAAAGAGCAAATAGGATGCAAGGTAGGACTGGGACCAGGAACATGACAGTGTAGATTTTAATCCTAGAGAAAAGTTCCAAACCTTAAAATGCTATAGGTAGACATGGATGAAACAGACTGGAGTCGAGGGTATAGTCTGAGTTTTTAACAAGGTGTTGATTCTGAGGCATAAAGGTCTACTTCTGTATTGTTTGTTTGTAGAAGTGGCTACTTCCAAATAAAGTCTGACTACTTGGAAGTCAGACTTTCTTGTAATGTTTTAAATTGTCTTGAGCAATAGTTCTCAAGGTTTTATGAAGGTCTTTCAAAGTTTCTCTTTGGACATAGGAGGCTTTTTCTCTCATTTACAGCCCACTCCTTGTACTTGACCAGTGTTAGGGGTTTTTGTCTTTGTTAAGCCACTTAACACTGACTTATGAATCATTCAAGCATAAAAAGGGACCTATCTCAAGGGATGAACCAGTGATATGGCTACAGATAACAAACATTTTAGCAAAAAAATGATTTCTCTTGTTACAGGCCCCCTTTGTTTCTTCCCATTTCTTTATCTAAATCTGTGAGAAATGCCAAAGATAACAGTTTGGCTGTAAAGAAGCCTTTCTGAACAAAGGGAAGCAGGGAGAAAAGGCTGAGGCATGCAAAATTACATAAGAACACACAAAGTCATGAATCCAGATTTTACAGTTTTTTCTGATGGCTTGAGCACATTTTTTGTAACTATTGGCTATTTTTGCAAAACTCTACACACAAATAAGAAAACCTGTCACCCAATCAGCAAAACATTGTAGTTTTCTTGTAAAAGCGAATAACCCTTGCTTAACTCTCCACACCTTTGTAAAAATGGTATTTTCGTATCCAACAGTTAACACAAGCCATCATATTACAGTTTTTTACAGACGCTAGGACACATTTCTCAATACTTAGGTCACTTTTGCAAAACTCCTCACACAGTGAGCACAACAGAAGTCTATGTGGGCTAAACTGAGGACCAGTTATCATTGTTTTGGCACAAAATGCATTCAATGACTACATCTCTCAAATTTCATGAATTATTTTCTCACTCAGACACAACAACTGCCAAAAATCTTTGTACGTACAGGACATTTTGCATGTGCTTACATACTGTTTTCAAAACTGTTAAACTTATGGCCAAAACAATAACACAATGCAAAACTTCAAAAGACAGCAAAATTCAACAGCAATATTTTATTGAAACATATTTTAAATCTAAAAATGCAGTTTAACCAGCCACAGCTGATTCTCATTGTAGATGAACATCTACACAGGTGTTACTCCTTCAATTCTGGCAGCCAGAAGATTCTTTCCTAGGTGTGTTGCCCTAGATGACATAAGATGTGATGTGGATGAGAACCTGTGGCCAAATGGAGAAGACCGAGTAGATTAGCATTACTATTGTATGTGTATCAGTGGATGGTGTGTATACAAATTCTTGTATTTTGGGATTACTTAGTGCAAAAAAATAAAAATACATAAACAAATATTAACGAATTCTGCATGATGTCTGATTCATTCCAGTAACATATATTGAAATTATAAACAGAGATGTGTCCTTGTTTTACACAAGAAAACACTGTGTAATGCTACATGTTGTTAGTGTTTTTTAGGTCATTGTTTTGTGGGTGACAAAGTGTGTTTGTCGGCTGTCAACCTTTGCTAGTGTTCTGGAAGAATGAGTTTATTTGAGACCTGAATAAAGTGTTTTGGTAGTTGTAGTGCATTTTGAATGTGAAATGAACTGCTTTGCCAAGCTGAAGGTCAGTTAGGAGGATTGTGTGAAGAGTTTTGCAAAAGTGACCTAAGTATTGTGAAATGTGTCCTAGCGGCTGTAAAAAACTGTAATAAGCACACAATGCGCCAACTGCACACTGATGGTATGAATACAAAACACATCTGGCTTTTGCTTTCTCTGTGCACAAGGTAGGCTATGTCAGTTTGAGCTCATACTTCTGTCATAGATCCATAAGCATAGAGGGATCCAAACTTCAAGTACTGGTGTTTATTCAAACACATCAAAACAAACACAAGTGTTTATTTCCAAGTATAGGATTATTTGCAATCGCCATAATGACTATATGGGTTACTTGGTCTGCAGTGAACATGCTTCCTCTGCCCCCAGCATCTGGTCATCTAGCAATTCTGTAAAGTAACAATTTCAGTATTTTTACATCAATGGTATTGGTGTGTTTCTCATTGGCATATGGCAGTGCTACAAATCTTTGTGCGAAGTGACTGTACTAACCGATTCTCATTTCAAGATGTCCTTATGATGCTTGCTACAGTGTAGCGGCTCGAGTTAGGCTGGACCCGTTGGCCAGCTACCCTCAGGGTCATTCCACGGTTGATTACATGGTCCACTATTGTAGCTCTGATGTCATCAGCAATTCTATTTCTTACTCTTCCTACCCTTCCTCTCCCCCCTCCTCGTCTTCCTCTTGCTCCTCCTTGTCCTTGTCGTCCTCTTCATCCTACTTCTTCACCTCCACGTCCTCTTCCTCGGCCTCCTCTACTTCTCACTCTTTCTGCTCCCTCCATTGTACTCCGCACACACAGCTTACCTGTATTATAGTGCTTAGGCTGATTGCAAAGTGAACTAATTATCTAAAAAAGTTTTCACATGTGACAGTGTGCCAGACAGTTGGCAAAATAGTGTAAATAATGGCCATAAATGTGTATAGTTTTGCTAGGAGTGCGTTGATCATTTGGAAATTGAGTGTAAAGCAGTGAGTTGTGTTTATAGTTTTGCAAAAAGAGTGCTGTGCAGTGGATTGTAGCTACAGGTTTGCAAAGTGTGTGTTACAAAATGGCAAACTGAGTGAAAAGCAGTGTTTGTGCTTTTAGTTTTGCAAACTCAGTGAGTGGTTTTGCTATAACTATTAATAGTTTTAGAAATTGTGCTATAAGAATCACAGTTAGGGTTTAAGCATTCAGTAAAAACTGTAAATCTAAGGTTTGAATCCTCATTGATATGTGCAGAGGACGTCAGGAGAGAACTACAACAGTGAGTGTCTATCTGTAACATATGGCGGATGCTCTGCCATGGTTTGGGACTACTTTTCAGCTTGGAGATCTTGTTAAAATTGATGGAATTATTGATATAGGAAAGTACCATCAAATTTTGATCCATCATGTAATACCTGTCTTGAAAGCATCTCATTGTTAATGGCTTCATTTTTCAGCGTTACAGTAATCCCAAACACATACCTAATGCAGTAAAAGCATACCTGGATATAAAAACATACAGAACACTATGAGTGATGGATGGGCCTCCTGAGAGCGCAGACCTCAGCATTATTGAAGCATCTCGACAGATAAAGGAGCAAAAACAAACTAAAACAACCAACTTAAGTGGACGATGTATGATGTAATGCCGTGCATGCCCCTCCAACACATCCCTCCTTTTTTCGCGTGCGTGACGTTGATGTTTGGTCAATTGAACACATCCTTTGGATGACAGACGTAGTAAGAGAGAAAGGTACTGACACCAGTAGAAAGGTGGAGGTGGGGGGTGTTTGGCAGCGATGGTGAGAGGGTGCAGGAACTGTTTGGGTGCCAGGAAGGTGGCACTGTTTTTGGTCTCGCTGTTAAGGTGATAATCCAGGCCAGCCACGGGTGTGTGTGGACTAGGCAAGCTGTTGAAGCTGCAGCACGCACACAGATGCACTAAGACCCCGACACACAAACATAAACACACACACACACACACACACACACACGTGGGTTACGCACAGTGACGTGTCGCCAGCGCCTCCGCTGCCGGTCCGTGGTGTGACGGGAAGAAAAGAGAGACAATTCGGGACACAAAAGATACTGCGTTTGCAGTAGGGACAGTGTTATTACCGTGGGTCTCTTTGCAAAACCACTGCACGATAGCATCACTGTGCAAACCTCTCTAAAATAAATAAATAAATAAATGAACAAATAAATAAGTAACTGTATTAAAAATATAAACGGTTCTTCCTCAAAGGAGCAGTGGGCGAATTGTTTCTCTGAAAATCTTGGCTGGATTTCTTCCTTTGCTTCGTCCTTTCTTTCTTTGTTTTTGATAATATGTATCCACCTCAGGCATCAGGCAGCACGGATGCAAGTGTTTCACTTCCTCACCAGATGGCGACATGACAATAAATTTAAATTCCCCCTAGTCAAAAAAAAAGATTACCTTCGGGGTATCCTGGCAGCTCGGTTGGCTGAGCACACGCCACTTAACCACAGTGCCCTTGGTTAAAGTCCAGCCACCACATGCTGCCTCCCTAATCTATTCTACTGTGTCCCTTTAGCGGGAGTCATCAAACAAAGCAGCAATCCACAGACGTCCCAGAAAATGTGATTCTTATTAAGCAGACTCTTGAAAGCACACAGCATTTGTCTGCGTGCTGATAAAGTTGGTAGCTATTAATTGCTGGAAAATGGGAGTGAAGCTTAACTGTGAGGGGTATAAAGAAGTAAAAAGCCCCTATTACATAATCATATGCTGTAACATCTTAATAGCTACCCACATTATCTGCTTTGGTTAATAAACAGTTCCCCCAGCCTCCAGTTGTTCATTAGTTTTAAATGGATAATGCACTCACTGTGCGTCCATCACCGCTGTTGTCACCGGTATTGTGCAGAAATTAAGCTCCCTGTATTTTTAGGTTTCTGCTGCTTGCCTTCATAGCCTTTAATGAATGTTATTTTGCTATTTTTATTTCCCAGAAATGTGTTCTTGTGCTGTACCATATCGAACATTTTGGCATAGATTAGATACCAAGTAAATGCTGGGTCAATAGTGTTGATACCGATACTTTTATCTGATAAAGGAAGCTTATGTAGAGTAGAGAGCAGTGCTTCAGTGTTTATGAGATTAATCATCATCAATTGAGAAATTCTTAACACATTTTAATAACCACTAAATCAATGAGATTTTTAGTTTCCAAAATACTTAGTTAACACAATACACACCTTTCAGCTTTTCATTATTTAACACAAATCAGTGGCCATCATACTAAACTTGGAGGATAGAAAGAAAGTATCTATCCTGTCACACTAATATCGACCCAATACCAGTGTTGGTATCAATGCAATAAATATTTGCGTCATTCACCTGCCTACCTTTTTTAGTGCGCTGCTCCTTGGCACTTCATCAGAAAATTATGAACACGGCTCTGTGAAATATGTCATGGAAGTTAAGTATAGCAGTCAGTAAGCTCTACAAATCCCTTTGTAGCAGTTACCTGCTTTACAGACTTGCCTTTGAGCAGCACACACACTACAGCACTCCACAGCTGTGACCTTTACCGATTGCAAACACAAAAAAGGAATATATCCCTTAGATGGAAGTAAAAAACAAACAAAACAAAATTAAAAAGACTCGACGGAACATATAAAATCTGAAGTGAAAGTATCTTACATTGTGGGCCACTGAAATCAACAAAGACACACACAACGGCAATATAAACCAACCACACTGCACACAGGTAAGAACCTTGGCCAGTGCATTAAATCAGACTGGAGGCATACACTTCCTCTGAGAGTGGAGTATTGCTGTATTCCCAAAGGTTGTCATGCAGGAGGAGACTGCATGAGTGGAAGTAAAACAGACTGGTTTTATGGGGAACAGGCAGATTTTACTACTTCAGAGCAACTTATGAGATGCTGTGGCAGATTTATACAAACACGAGTAAATTATTATTACTATTTATGTAAAATCATTGAGATATTAAATACAAAAGAAAATTCTCAGATGGTAAAAATCTTATGTATACTGCTGCAAGGTCTTCTCGCTGATTGTTTCTGAGACTGTATTGCGTCTGAATTTTCTCAACTAATTAATTAATCTCATCCCTCTGCCCTCATTCTGCCGATTTATATGGTATTAATATTGGTAATATTTTCTGTTGTCTTATGGTTATCCATAGCTTGTGCAGAATATTGGATGTACAGCACTGTGCAAAAATCTTGAGCCACCCCTCAGGAGCTGGATTTACTTGTAATTTTTATTTGTGCTCTTGACCAACAGTTCTCCAGGCTTTTTAAAGATCTGTTAAAGTTTTACTTTGGACATTGGTGACCTAAATCAAGAGATAAAGGTGAATTGTTAGCTACACCTATACCTTTTACCTAGTCACACATCTGAGTCACTCCTAGTCACCCAGGAGTGACTCAGATGTGTTTTATGGAAAAACATTTTGCCTTTTGCTCATTCTCTCTGAATTAAAGGCAGAGAATGGATAAAATACCAGCTTAGCATCTGGACTTTTTATAATCTTCCTTTAATTGCTCCTATTCTGGCTCACACTTAGAAGCAAATGCTGTTGGTATTTCCTGTGACCCCAGTGTGCATGAGTGTGCCATTATTCTAAACTCTGACGTAACTGCTGTCAGAGCAGCTTTGCCAGCTTCCTCAGTACAAGGATGACGACTCCTGTGTGGACGGCACAATTGGGCCCTGCCAGACAAGGGACTGGTTACAGTGCTTAGATGCACCAAACTTTGTTAAATTAGGAGTCTGATTGTATGGTATCATGTCTCCCTTGGATGTCTTAACTGCCTGTGATTAGAGTTTATGTGTTTGCTCCAGAGTCCAGTCACCCAGATGCTAAAATGTCCAAAATATTTTAAATGAAGCTGAGAAAATATTTTCATTTTGTTGTCAAGTCACTAAAGAGGTTACCTGCCTTTAGCCATATATATTTTTTAGCATGTTAAATCTGGAAACCAGTGGTTCTGTGGTAAATGACTCACAAAATCAGCTCTCATAGGGACGTCAATATGGCCTAATATCTTGCTCTGAACAGCCTGACAGAATGTGTTAGTCTGTCTGTCTGTTTGGAAAACCAACAGCACTGGTTGGCAGGTCCATCTCTCTGTCTGTTCTTGGAAAGATCACCATATTACACTGGTGGATATATGTGTAGGCTCGACTGCTTAGCGGGTCTGGTGTATTAGCAGGTGGATCTGGCTGTCTTTCTGTCTACTTGGCACTTCCATCGTACTGGCTTCAGAAGCTTACACTCTGTGGGTAAACTGTCATCTTGTCTGCAACTTTGTTTTTTCATATGTGCTTTGTGGAGTGTGATGGTTTGGCTTTCCATCAAGGGGATCTGGTTATTGTTTGTATGTGTGCGAGTGTGTGAATTGTTTTGTGTGCCAAAATACCAACTGTTCTGGTAACAAGCAAATTGATATATTAGAATAATATAAACTGAAGTGAGAGCCATCTGTTGGTTGGTCTGTCAGAGATTGGTAAAAAGAAATAATGCTTGATGAGAACAGTGGGCTGACAATTTGACCACAGCCTTAAAGTTCCTTGAGATGGGTTTAGTAACTTAAAAAAAAATTAGATGAAAAGCTAGTATAGGGAGGGAAAAGACAAAAGAGAACAGACTTCAAAGTAATGCAGGCAAAAGCTTTCCTTTGTTTGAGGTGCTAATGTGGTAATACTTGTGTGTCTGGGCAGGCTAAGTGTGCTTTTTCAGGAGGCAAATATGAAAGACTAATGCTTTTTCGGGCATTTCAGATTATACTTCTCTAACATTTTCCTGTAATACTTAAAGTGAGCAGAGTGTAGCACAGCACCAAATCTTTCTTTAGCCTTACGTACAGGGGAATGTTCTGTATTCTGATATATATAATATATATATATATATATATATATATAATTATATATATAAATAATATATATATATATATATAATATATATATATATATATATATATATTAGATATATATTATATATATATATATTATATATATATATATATTATATAATATAAAATATATCAGTATCATCAGTGCAATGCATCCTTCTATCTTCGGGGTTGTGTTTAATTCCAGGAGGCACAAATACATTTTTACTGTATCTTAAATCAGATTTTCTCTCACTTCAGCAAAAAAGCTGCCTAATACCTCTGCTATCTACAGTCCCTCTGGTAGCTCCAGCGTGATTGGAAACTTTGAAAAAAGACTGACAGCATAGCAGTTCTATTCCAAAACACAACAGCTATGAATGGAAAAGTGCCACCAAACTGCTCCGATGGATGTCTTTCATGAAAGAAGACTAACTCAGCAGCACAAGGGATGCTTCCAGCCTGCCTGTTGCAGATATGCACTACATTTCCACTGAGAATTTAAGCAAGTGAAATTTTGGATTTTAAAGGCTTTTTTATGCCATCAAGAAAATGTTAAAAAAAAATACACTGATGTGCAGACTGAGCTGCAGCAGCTTCATTATCAGACGCACTAATCCCTTTCCTGTCACTGACCATATGGGACTGAAGCAGTAGACTGTTGTAAGAAACACTGTCAATATGGCTTCTCTTTACTGTTTATTAATCATGCGAATTGGTTGGTTAAGTAACTTGAATAAAGTGCCAGATGATTTTATGCAGATAATGGTTGCCTTACGTTTCCTGTTAGGTCACCATGAGGTTGCCAGGTTTTGTAGTGAAATATCTCTAGTAAATGTGGCACTGATATCCACATTAATAATATAATGTGATCGTGTGTTTAAATATTATTACAAGGGTGATGACTCCTGTGTGGACAACAGATTGTTTTATAGACACTGGAGGATTTCATGACACAACTTGTCCGCTGCACATCTTCCATGAGATCCACCTGAATTTCACTTTTAAGGTTTTGGGTAATTACCATTAATTACGATAATAGACAGACACTTTCATGTTTCCCATATATTTGCTAATATGCACAGGGTCACATTTGATTTAGTTTTTTGGTTTAGGACAGAGGTATCAAACATAAATCCAGGGGGCCAGAATAAGCCTGGCAAAGACTCCAATCGGGACCACTGGATGGCTCTGGAAAATGTGAAATGTGAAGGAGTGCATAGATTTCTAAACTTTTTATAGCTTTTCCCATCGA
>NW_024582479.1:1046439-1059079 GCF_018398535.1 Haplochromis burtoni | reverse complement strand
TTTTTTTATCTGGGAGTTCACAGAAAAAAGGTCATTTTCTTTGAAATAACAAAACTTTACAGGACCATCTAGGGACTGGACTACCAGAATTTTTCTGTAATTTTACACATTTTTCATGTAGTTTTGTTGCATGGAAAATTAGTTTGATATGCCCAGTGTAAAACAAAAATACTTGCGAAAGTTTTAAGTTGTACTGAAATGAGCACAGTTCAGATGTTCATCTAGGTTGTTGGTGTCATGGAATACACATTTATCCTAACAACCAGTGGTGCCTGGGGCTGACCAACTGGTCCCAGTCTGCCTGAGGCTTTAAACCTCTAAACCTGCATGGCATCATATGAACATGATCACTTGTAACATCTTAGCAGCAGGATAATGTTGGTCTTGAAGGACTGCTTCACAGAAGAGTTAGCCTGGCTCTACCAGAACTATTACAGCTACTACTAAAATGATATTGTATTTAATAATACAGGAATGTTCAACACTGGTTATTCTTATCTTTATTATTTGTCTTGCAGTCCAGATATGATGTTTCATCTCAGCAAGCTACAGGCCACTCCACTGTCTACCACGCAAGCCGCTTTCGACTGCTGGAGGAGAGAAACCGAGCTCTAAAGCTTGAAGTAACCACACTTCGCCAGGAGAAACAGCAGTATAAGAAAGTGGTATGCTTGCTACTTTATGAACCCCAGTTATGTCATTTTCCACAGACATAATTTTTTACACATAATTTCTACATTTGTCTGTCTCTTCTGACAGCGAAAGCAGTCATATTTCAAATGATATATATTCTTTTGGCTTGGATATACCAGATGAAATATTACTAAAGGAGCACAGTAGGCTAGCATAATTCAGTGCAAAACAGATAGGTGGGTGGTTGGGCGTGTGTTGTAGATGCGAGTGCCAGTTTGCACTCTGCCTTCATGCATGTATTTGTGTAGTGAAGTCAAGTTAGTGAAGTTGTCTTTTGGAGGCCTCCACCAGGTGGTCCCAGATGGCAAGGTGTTTGAGCTGTTGTCTTGGCAACATGCCCATTAGCAGGAGTGCTGACACACTGACAGAGGGGAACTGACAGAGCGTAGTGGCTGCTGCTGCTATGAGCGGCAATCGTTTGAAATCAGTTCGAGAGTGAAATCTGCAAGCTCCGTTCCTCCTTTGCAGCCTTTTAATTTGTTTTATTTGAATGTGTTTTTCAAGTTAAAATAATAACATCAATTACATAATTTCATATTTGAAAATTTGCCACAACCTGCTGTTAAAGGTTGTGGCCACGATCGAATTGAGACATCTCCTGACAGTTCCTTCCAGACAAAAATTATTAAAGCTAGATACTGTACAAATGACAAAATAACCAAACTTTCTGTCTCCCATCAGTCTTTCTTCCACTGAGAAGTAACATTATATGTAAAACTTTCTGATAAACTGCTCTCTCTATGTAAACAGAAAACCGTCAAAGCAAAACTTGTCTTTTATTTTTTTCCCCTCCCTAACATTCAAAGTAACCACAACATAAAGCAGTAATGTTGTGTAATTTTGTGTGTGCGTGCTATTTTTAAATACGGGAGATACTGTTAGGAGGCAATCCAGCTGGGTGCCTGACAATCTTTTTGGGGTTGCTGCTGATAGCTTCACTCACACAGTCAGCACTGCACCATGGTCATTCATGCAAAGACAGACTCAGCTATGGATCAAAGAGAAGCTCAGTAATGAGAAAGGGTTCATTTTACACATTTCCTTAAGCAGATGCACTGTGGCCTTTGTCGGGGCATTAAACGAAACCAAAAAGAGCCTATTTTTGGATAGCCCTTCCATCACTTGTCTTGTTGAGAATGCTGAAAACAGTATGAACAAAGGACTTAATCTGTAACATAATAAAATATAGAGAAACATAACTTAGTATTTGTCCTAATTTACAGAATGTTTGATTTGCCGGCAACAGAACGCTTACACAAACAAACCCGGGATGGTGAGTGAAGCAATGTTACTTGACAAATTGCAAATCAATAACAGAATAATGTGTACAATGTGCAAAAAAAGGTAAACACATATGGGACAAATGGAAAGCATTTCAACTGCTCTTCCACTTTGTCACAGTCAAAAGATGCCTAATAACAAATTCCAATAAAACACACTTTGATGTAAGATGAGAAGAAATATGGTAGTGCACCAGAACTGTTTCCTGGATTTTGAGGTCTGGCATCACACAGTTGCTGGAAATTTCTCAGCTGTGCATTCATGGCAAGAATCTACTCTTCCAACACATCCCAAAGGTGCTCTATTGTACTGAGATCTAAAGACTTTGGAGGTCATTGAGTACAGTGAACTCACTGTAATGTTCAACCAACCAGTTTGAGATCATGTAAGCTTTGTGACATGGTGTGTTATCCCACTGGTAGTAGCCAAGATTGGTATACTGTGGTCACAATGGGATGGGCCATTGATACAAGGCAGGATGGATCCATGCTTTCATGTTATTTACCCTAGATTTTTACCCTACCATTGAAATGCTGCAGCAGCAATGACCAAGGAGGGGCACCTGGTGTGGTATTCTGCTGCTGAAGCCCTTCTGCTTGTAGGTTTGGTTTAGAGATTTGTTCTGCATACCTTGGTTATAATGAGTGGTTATTTGAATTATTGTTTCCTTCCTGTCAGCTGGAAGCAGTCTGGCTTCTCTCCTAGCATCAACAAGGCATGTTCACCTGGAGAACTGGCTCACACTGGATATATTCTCTTTTTCAGACCATTTTCTGTAAACCCAACAGATGCTTGTTTTTCAGAAATCTCAGTAGATCAGGAGTTTCTTACTGAAATTCTTTCTTCCCCATTCTGATGCTGGGTTTGAACTTGAATAGGTCATCTCGACCATGCCTGCATACCTAAATGCACTGAGTATATAATCACATATTCCCAAGGTAACAATAGCATACAATTTACTTCGGATTATAATAAACTGAGAAAATATTTACATTTTTTTTAACATTTTAAATTATATTTATTTGGACCAGCATGGCTTCATGGGTCTGTTTGGTGTGGAGTCAGTCTGTTACTACATGAAGACTCAGGACTAATAGGGAGAGCTTAAATGCTCATGTTGGGTCAGTATTAACTGGATGAGAAAAAGGAAACAGTTTGATAACATGTTTGCCCCATGTCAATTTAAAAAGGTGCTAATATATTATAGGGAGGTGTGAGACCAGGGTACCAGGAAGTTATATAAGCTACTATTTCAAAGTTTTTAATTGAATCTTTGCTGTGATGCTGAAACTTAATTTCATTGCCTGCTTATTAGTTATATTCCCATGTGTCTGTTTTTTCTTGAATGTAATTGGTTATTTTGCTTCCTAAATGGCAAGAGGAAACACAGCGAAGATGGAAGAAGGAAGAAAAAAAAAGGCTTTTGACCTGTTGCCTGGAAACAATCTGTGATGGACAGTTGGAGAAAGGTTCCCTCGGTGAGGAATGACCTTCTGTCTGTTGTGTGGCTGCTGCTAAAAGGCCACAGCTGTCTCCCTGGACACCATCCCTATGGCAACAATTGTGTACTGCTAGCAGCTGGCCCACTAAGATGAGAGGCCTCACAATGATATGAGTTGTGCCGGTGCAAAGAGGAGCAACGGCTAATCAATAATCCTAAATGGCTGTGTTGCTTTACCTGACCCCACAATCTGTATCTTAAGTTCTTCCAATCAATGACACATGAATAAAACGAGGTTAACAATAGAACAGTATGCTGAAATTAACTTCACAACTCAGCAGGAATAACACTATCACCACCCACTTTCTCACACTGTTTTGACTCACAAGGTTGTTGTATCAGCTGACATTTAACAAGATGTGTTTTACTCTTTCTCTCCAACTCAATTCATCCCAGGTGTGTTCTCTAAGATATTCCTGTGTAACTACATTACCCCCCCCAGTTCATCCCCTTGCCTTTTTTTACCTACGTAAAACTGCTGAGAGTTAAAGCAGAGCACACTGAGATTTACCCTGTAGGGGAAACAGTAGAAAGAGAACAACAAAACCAACAGGTCGCACCACATTGACCTCTAAAACCTGTGGGATGAGTTTTAATGATGAATTTAAACAGTTGTTTTAAAAATCTGTTATTCGACTTTAATGGCTATTTTCTGTGGCGTCGTTCACAGTGTCTTGAAAAAGATCTGATAATGGAGAGAGAACAGCTCAGTACAACGTAGACGCAAGCACAAACACACATACACACACCTTCTCAGTGTCCACACCCAGGCAGAGAGGTTGACTGACGCCACAGGCCTGGCCTGTGCAGCTTCATGTTTGTGCTAATCTAAGCAGATATGATGTAAATCAGGGCGGGCCGTGCCTGGCCACGATCGAATTGAGACATCTTCTGACAGTTCCTTCCAGACAAAATTTCAGATGAGTTGCTTTCTAGCTCATGACCTAATCATTTTTAAATGATAAAACCAGTGTCAGTTGATGTCAATGTCATGTCATTTCCCTATGGTGCCAAGAATACAACATAATTACAACATATACAAGAACAGATTCAAATATCCAGATACGAGCGAACACATTTGACCTTTGGTTCCAACCAAATGGCACTCTGTCTCTTATATAATATATACCTGCTATGAGCTATGGCTTTGAAAGTGTGACACTGACTAAAACACAGGAGGTGGAGCTGGAGGTGGCAGGGTTGAAGATGCAGGAGTGATCAGAAGGGACAGGATTAGAAATGAGGACATCAGAAGGACAGCTCAGGCTGAGCAGTTTGGAGACAAAGTTTGAGAGGCAAGGCTGAGTTGGTTTGTGATTTCATCCATTAGTGACACAGGAAACTAAATTCTGCTGCATTAGAAGGAAAAAATCACCTTAACTGGATTAAATAATTTTAGGGGTTAACATTGGCATACCCACATTCACACATGCACATCATAGAAGGTTTATGCCAGTATAACTATTACAACAATATAAGTAGTGCAGTTAAAGTCCAAATCTTTGAAACTACATAGCACTTGGAACGCTCATAAAACTGAAAAAACAAAGCAACATTAGTTTATATGATAAAACTCGTGACTTCAGACTTCTACATAATGCGACTTCCTTTTGCAGCTGCTGGAGTCATTCCCTGTTGGCCTTTAGAAAGAAAGCACGTTTTAGGCACTTTCATGTTGGCTTCATTTTTCAGACCTGGAATCCAGACCCATCTTTTATATACAGTCTGTGCATCTCAGCAGGCAACGTGTCAGCCCACGAATGTGGAGTAATGATCCTGTGAAACATTCACTCTCTGCAGCCTAAAAACACCGCTGTGAAATATGTTTGGTATACTTGATTATGAATAAGTCATTGGTCATTGTGACAGGGTTGATACAATTGATTTTCAGCCGTGATAGCTGTATTGATTACAGTGTTTCTCACAAAATATTAGTTATTGTATTATTTCTTTCTTTTTCTGCCACATTTTTGGCTACAAGTTATTAAGAACTCGGGAAGTTGTGTAATAAGTTGTAAATTGGAAGATGTCAAACTATATCAGTTCTTTTATTTATTGTAGTTCATTAACAATGCAAATAGATAAATTCTCACTTGTTTGTAAATTATTAAACTCTCGCTAAAACCTCCGCAAGGTTTATAAGAATCTGTGAGTTGATCACAACGCACACAGCATTATTTCCTCTGGCTAAAGTTGGAAAAGTTGCCAGCATCAATAAGGGGGAGAGGGGGGGGGGTGTGTCAAAATGTGCTGGGTGACTGGTCAGGTCAAACCCCTAGTGTGTGTAGCTGCCCTGAGCAGGGGCTCCCTCATTGTTCCAGATTGATCTGGACATAGTTTAGGAGATATTTATAGACAGTGACGTTGCAAGATAGGAATATTGGAAACATTGGGATGTCCGGTTGTTCTTGATTGCATCATTGTTCAGGTGCTTTTGTGTCTTTGGCCAGCTTTTCCCATATGTAGCCACTGTGATGCCAGTCATTGGTTAGTGCCCATCTTGAAGCTTTTCAGATCTGCTTCCTTGGTGCTCTGAAGGGGCAAAGGGTGGGTGATCTGAGAAACAAAGGGACACTACACAGCATGCTCATAAAGCAGCTACTCAAAGCATAGCCTACTTTATAGCCCTCTTGGATTTTTAATGCGGCTGAAACTTTGCAACCAGTACACCAGTAAGAGTTGAAACTAGAGACTAAAATCATAAACCCACCAGGAAAGCGTACACCAAGGACAACATTCAAGTGAGAAGTGGAGTAGTTTTCTCATTGACTTTATGCAATCATAGGTATTTTGCAACCGTAAAGTTGTCCCCCACTGGCAATTAGAAAGGAAGAAAGGAATTACACATTGGTATCACTTCTCCAGAAGATTTTTATATACATATAACCTGTGACCATAAGAGTGCAGAGCACCACTTAAAGACACAGTGAGACATAAATCCTACTAGAATACTGTAAAAACAAACAATAAAACTCCTGTAATATAATGTATAAATATTATACACAGGCTCCTGCACAGCCATAACTACAAAACCTGCCAGCTAACGCTACGCCTCATTTATTAATGCCATAAACGTTTATTAGATGTGTATCTTAGCAGAAAAGGCGAAATGAGAAAAAGCAGCATCAGTCAAGACCTTGTTAAATTAGTGCCACGACTTAAGACATGAAATTGGGAGAAGCAGAGATGAGGGCGGGTCTATTTGGTTGTTCATATTCCAATTGCCAGTGACACCTTTCCTCCGTGGACTCCTGATGTAACCGAAGGCTGTAGCGGTGTTGATTTTTATTCAACAGAGTGGAATTGTGCAGCTCGCCGCAAACACATGCAGGTCCAGGGAGAACGGGGGGAGAGAACGCAGGAGAGAAAAGGAGAAAATGATGGAGGAAGGTTGTTAAGAAGGAGGGTCTTTGGGGGTGGGGTGAGAGAGTGAGAGGAACGGGAGGCTAGGAAAGAGAGTGTGTGGAGAGGGGGCGGAGGAAAGAGAGTAAAAGAGAGAGAGAGAGGCCCCAGAGCTGCTACTGATGCTGCCGCTGCCGCTGCTGCAGCCGTTTGACAATTCCCCACCCATACAGAGCGCGGAAGAAGGGAGGAGATCAGAGCAAGGATGAAGAAGGAGTAAGCGACACCTCAGTAAAGATGCTCCTGTGCTAAGCCGGCGCGAACGGTAAATACAAAGCCTTTATCACCACTCTGCTTCCTCGTCAGTGCTGCTGTTTGTCTCCGCATCACCGGCTCGAGTGTTTTTGTGTCTGATGTGGCTCTGTTGAGTCCTATATATAGTGCTCAGGGTTAGCTTAGCCAAGCAGCTGGGGAAAACCTGTCTGTGCAGTGGCTGCAGGAGGAGACAGATGTGCACAGGGAGACGGAGAGGAGGGGAGGATTTGTACATTTTGTCTCTTTTGGGATGTAATGAGAAGAAAGCAACAACCAGCTTCCCGGTTTCCTGGCTGAGGCAGAGCCACCTGTTTGGAGATGTGTGGGTGTGTATGGAGGGGTGAGGGGTGGGGTTACAGTGTATGGTCTAATTGTGTGCTTAGTGCATGATAAGGATATTGTGTGCATGTGTGTTTGCATGGATTTCTGAAGGAGTGCTGCTGCCTTGTGACTGCTGTCAAATGTTAAATAATGAATAAATCCTCCTCTCATTGTGTGCTTATGTAAGAAATGTGTGTAAAACAAGATGTATAGACACTTGGAAATGCGGGAAGCCAGATAAGCAGAAATAGGTGGTGCTACAAATTTGATTTTCAGTGTGTGTGTGTGTGTGTGTGTGTGTGTGTGTGTGTGTGTGTGTGTGTGTGTGTGTCTGTGCTTTGGCGTTGTCAGTTCCGGTAACCTGAGCTTTTCCTGGTTGCTGCCTGCTGAGAGGTTGCCAGGTGTTGGTGAAGAATATTAACCCACTCATGACTGACTCACGTTTGCGCTCTGCTGGTTGTTTAATCACATGAGCAAAAGTCTCTCACTAAAGGTCTTGGTGTGTCTGTGAGTGCTTGGCAAAGTGATCTACTATATACACTATAGTGGCTAAATGGTCTGCAGTCTAATAAAATAATCTTGCAATAAATTCCGCCTTCGTAGAGGCTATAAATGTTTGAGAGAGGTGTTATTTCGTCTGGCTTTCTGGAAGGTTGTAGATTAAGGGGTTATTGAACTACACCACTACTGAGTGGCGTTTCTTTTATTTTGGCCACTGGTTTATGGCAGTGAGGGTAGACTTTAAGTGAGGGTAGTATTTAAATTTATTCACCTCATAATACGTGAAGCACTTCTCTTTTATGCATGAAATCTTCAAAAATAAGTGGCATGTTTAGTGAGCACTGGTGTGACTGCTCTGCCATGTAGGTTGTAAGCAATGAAATCATCCGCCTAATGAATGGGAACGGTTATGCAAAAGTTACAGTAAAAGTTGAATATGATGACAATATGACTGGAAATAAAAACTTAATGGAAAGCGCAATGCTTCTTTTAATCGCCTTGGAATTGTTTCACGATACGAAAACTTGACTGTTGTGTTAAATTCACAGAGCAGAGATTTGAGCCATGAGACAGCTCTCAGACATGAGAGCTATCACTACACTACCAGCTACTTAGCAAATATTGAAATACCTCTTCAGGAAATGTGTTCGAACCTGTATGTGCATATTAAGAACAAGTGAGTGTGTTATATACCTTCGTCTTGCATATGTTTGAATATATGCTTGTGTGGGTGGGTGAGACACCAGTAGACGAATAGTGTACTGTTAGCTTTACAGTTTTACTTTACTGCATTTTGTTTTATACATTTGGCATCACTTTTGTTCTCTGTGTACAGTAATTTTGCCTTTTCTGTTCCCTGTGAGGATACGAATGCCTTGCTTTTTTGCTTTTTGCACTATTCCTCCCTGTTTTCTTCTCCTTCTACTTCTTCATCTTCATGCGGCAGGCTGGTCGGCGTTGCCAACCGACATTCAGTTGGATGCCAGAGGGCAAGAAGGAGAGAGATAGAGGAAAGAAGGCAGGGGAAATGAAACATGTGTTTTCAGTCTTACAACTGATTTTCTCTCCTGCTCTTCTCTCAAGATAATCAGGGAGTCTGGCAGCCAAAAGACAGCCTCCTTGACTAATCAAAATGTTCCTCCAGACATACAGGCTCTGCAATAATCCCTATAGTCACAGCCTTGGAGGGGTGTGGCAGCACATATCAATTTTTATGCATCTACTAAGAGAGTAAAACAGCGTATGCCAGCAGACGTGACATACAATCAAATTTATTCTAGACTACATGTCTTTAAATACATACTTGTGCACAATTTCACTTTATTATAAATGAAGAGCCTGGATTACTGGAAATCCACATGATATTCTGTCTGTCTTCAGTGTGTTTTTTGTCATGCATATTTCATATCTTACAGCTGTGTATCTTAATGTGCATCCTCAGTATGGAAGGCTTTTGTTTGCAGTGCTTGTGTGCAGACTCTCAGGGCATAAGATATGTTGCATGTGATAGTTCATTGCTACTTTTTTCATCTTGACACGCCATACCTGAAAGAGAGCAGTTTCTATAGCAACCGCATAAACCGTCACCACACTCCTATCCATGTTGTGTGTGTTCATGCAACATGTGTACCTGCACATGCTCCGAATGCGAGTGAGCGCTGTATTGATTGGTAGCGTATGTGTTGTCACCCAGCCAGCGGGTGGTGGTGGTGGTGGTGGTGGGAGGATGACGGAGATAAAAACAATAAAGGAGCGTTTGTGGGCAGCATTTCAAGATACATAGAAGTTATGATAAAGGAAAGACACAGAGTACTGCAGAGGCAGGAGGGTGGGGCAGTGGAGGAAAGTGAGGGGAGAAAGAGCTAATATCACAGTGGAAAATGGATGTCTCTGAAGTCTAAATACAGACAGTCAAATAAACAAAATAATGAGTAGTGCTTGATTTATGTTGTCATGCGTGGTGCGTATTTGCTTCTTTTTTTAAAAGTTATATCCCATCTCATGGAATAAGTAGGTGCAGGTTTGCACTTGAGCAGCGATTCGCTTTAGCTGCTTTCTAACTAACTCACTGAGCGTCAGTGTGTGCACTCTGTTTACATCATCAGGTAGTAAAACAAATGTGTTTTTAGTTGTTTTTCCAGGTAGTCAAGATTTACTGCTGGACCTGTTGAAATCTATATCACTGTAACTGAGAATCACTTAAGGACACGTGTAGATGTCCGCTGGATAATATTTCTAAAAGCTTCTGGGACTCTGAGCCAAGTTATACAATGCTGTTCATATTTTTAGCATATTTGTAGGAAAGGGTAGCAGCTTGAGGTTCTCTTTCAAAAAAATTTGGTTCTGTATTGGTACATAATCCCAGCGTGACACTGTCAGGCTAGGTGAGCCCTTTGGCAAAGGAACATGCCGATAAAAGCCTGTTAATTCCACATCACTAACAGTCCCCCACTGTCCCCTCTAAGTTTTTTCCCCCACCTTTCTCACTGTGTTCAGGCTGCTTTCTCTTTTGATTATACGCCTTTCTCCCAGTCTGTCGTCTCTCTTCCTCTTAATACCGACTTGATTATGCTTAAGCTGTACCAACTGCTCCTATTGAATTCCAAAGCCTTTCAATCAATCAATCAGTCAATCAATTAGTTGTGTAACATGATGAGTAGTATTAGGCAGACTGCCCAATTTCCTTAACTTCCTTAGTGAGTTACAGCTGTTAAATGTCGTTACTATTGGGTGCCAGTATATGTCAGTAGGTGAGCAGGCAATCACATCCCGCGTGAGCAGTGGCCCGGGTTTGAGTCTGACCCACGGCCCTCTGTGGCATATCTCTCTCCATGCTTTCCTGTCCCGCTTGGCTTTCACTGTCCAATAAAGGCTAAGTTCTATTACCTAAACAATACCTATTTAGGTAAGGTTAGCTTTGATTAACAAAATAATCAGATATTGATTGCAGTTTTTAACTAAATTTCACCTTCCTTCTAATATAAGTATGTAATATTTTAACACCCTCAAAAGTTCTTTTTTACACTCCAAATATCTCCTGTCTTGCTCCTCTATCACTGCTGCATTTTTTGTCTCTCAGCCATTCTTCTTCTCCCTTTCATTTAGTCCCTAGTGTCGTGTGTCTGGGAAGGCTTGAATGATTAAACATAGGACAGAAACCTTCAGTGAACTGAACATCAAGGGCACCTGGAAGGAGGAAGGAGGGATAGAGGAGTACACAATGTCAGACAGGCGCTCCTGTTTGGACATAGATGACATGACAGGACCTGTGCTTCTGTAAGTGTCACCTATATCTCTGTGACACTGAGTCCTGCTCAGTAGAGACTTAAGACACGGTCACATCTACCACACTGTGTTACAGTAGCAGTTGTAAAACTATACTTTTGTCATTGAATCCTAAATCTATTTCTGGAGAAACCAGCGGATGCAAATCAGTCTGTTGTTATGCAGTAAAATCAAAGCCCCAAGAACATTTTTATAACTCAGCGCTGGGAACCAGATGTGCGGTTTTTGCTCAGATGTGAGTGTTGTTAGATTTTTTTTTTTTCATCGCACACTCTGAAACAGCTGTGACAAGGCAGAAGTCCAGGGGAGTTTTAAGTGCTGCTTTGCATGTTTTGTTTAAAGGCTAAATGTAGCGGCAGCAGCGCTAATTCTTTGTCCCATGCTGCACTGCAGCTCTTTTGTTGCTCTGCTCACAAAATCAACCATCTGGTGGCTCACACACTGCTAATATAAGAGACAGACTAAGTCTATACCTGCACTATGAAAAGATTTAGATATAATTCGTTACTTTAATTGCAATTTACAAATAAAGAACTATAACCTAAATAATAACCAACACAAAGGCTACAAAAATGAACTGCTGACAAACGTTAATCAGTCACAGAAACGCTGCTAAGTATCTTTCCAAAGTTAAGTAGTCAAGTCAGCTTAACGCTTGATCTCTCATTATTTTAAAAACCAACTTTTGAGGCTGGCTCTGCAGCATACTCTGTTCTCAATTGTACTCAAGAGCTTCAGTGCACAGTGGCAGATAGGTTAAAAACAAAAGTATTATAATCAATTTGAAGCTGTAGTGACAATGGAAAGAAGCATGCACTAATATAACTCATAAAAGTGCTTTGGATGATTTCAAAGTGTCTCCTGATGAGTATAAAAATGCTTTGCACTATTTGCCACTGGATATGTACCTTATATATACTCACAGTGCATGCATTTACAAATATATTGCATGTGTAAGGGGTCTATGGTTGAAACATTGGTGAAGAAACCTGTGGTGAGGCTCTGCTAATGTATTTTAAGCGTACTGTACATTTTAGCAACTGCATAATGGGGTCAGATCTAAATTATTTAGCATTTATGTGGTATGTTCTGCTGCAGATTGGGGTCATGTGAGTGTGTGTCTGTGGGTATTGGGTATGTGCATGCTTCGCCTCGTTGCTTAGTGTGTGTGTATATGTGAGCAAGTTTTTTAAATTTGGTTGAGGAGTTATGTGCTGGCTTGTCTGTGTGTGTGTGTGTGTGTGTGTGTGTGTGTGTGTGTGTGTGTGTGTGTGTGTGTGTGTGTGTGTGTGTGTGTGTGTGTGTGTGCACTTTTCTATTCTGAACATGAAGGTCCACCCAAGCATTATGTGAACATTAAGTTCCATCCAAGCACATGTAATCCCTAACCAGCTCCTGGGC
>NW_024582479.1:1036376-1046419 GCF_018398535.1 Haplochromis burtoni | reverse complement strand
GTATTGGGTATGTGCATGCTTCGCCTCGTTGCTTAGTGTGTGTGTATATGTGAGCAAGTTTTTTAAATTTGGTTGAGGAGTTATGTGCTGGCTTGACTCAAAATGACTGTGTGTGTGTGTGTGTGTGTGTGTGTGTGTGTGTGTGTGTGTGTGTGTGTGTGTGTGTGTGTGTGTGCGCATGCACTTTTCTATTCTGAACATGAAGGTCCACCCAAGCATTATGTGAACATTAAGTTCCATCCAAGCACATGTAATCCCTAACCAGCTCCTGGGCTCCTCATTAGCATTACACTGACGTTCCTCCGAACTTATTTTCCAACCCTCTGATATTCTCTGCGTGGCCGGAGGGAACAATAGGTCGTGCTCACATCAAATGTGTTATGTCATAAGTGTGACTTGAAGCCTTACTGCCCATGTCAGTCGGGCCTGATTTCACTCTTACTGCCTGCTTCCACATTTTTACACATACCACACAGACACACACTTCAGTGTTTACACTCCCATGCCTTAATGTTTCCTGTGGGGCATTTGTACTCTTAAGGGAAGCCAGAGTTTTCCCTGGAGGGCTGTGCATGTTCTGTCCAGCTGGATCACTCCTACACAGCATATATAGTTAAGTTTGCACATCTGGGCTCACTCCTTTTTCCTCGCCCTGTTAAGATCATTTTCAGACTGAATGCTTTTTATATTATATTCCAGTTTGTGCTTCTGATACCTATTTTTGGTGAGCACTTGGTGGAAGCCATGGCTGCTACTCTTACTTACTTACATTACAGGACCCTTTGCATATTCTTACTTTCTGGTTCTCCACCTGATGATTTAAGAGCTTTTGTGACCAGAATGGGGTCATGATTAGTATAATATTAAAGCTTAAAACATACTTACATCAAATGTTACCAAACACATTTTTCTGACACTCTGTCTCTTTATGTTCAGCATGCTTATAGCTAAAACAAGTGCAAGCTGTCTGTGCCCAAAGTGTCTTTATCATTTTGTAGTAATACACAGTTGTAGCATCTGTCACAGTTTTGGTTGGTTAAATGTGTTAAAAGTAAAGAAAAGTAAAACTACTGAAAATTATTTCATTTAGGAGATTGTAGCTTGTTCAGTTCAATTCAATCTAGTTATTTGTATATAGCGCCGATTCACAACAAAAGTTGCCTCAAGGCAGTTTCTATTGTAGGGTAAACACCCTACAATAGAAACAACCCCAACAATCAGACGGCCCCCTGTCAGCAAGCACTTGGCGACAGTAGGAAGGGAAAAACTCCCTTTTAACAGAAAGAAACCTCTGGGGTGTGCTGGGGAGAGGAGAACAGAGAGAAACAGGTGTAAACACACAAAAAGTGGAAAGAGGTGAAGAAGAAATGCGCAGTGCATCATGGGACGTTCCCACAGCAGCCTGAGCCTATTGCAGCGTAACAAAGGGATGGTTCAGGGTTACCTGATCCAGCCCTGGTTATGTGCTATATCAAAAAGGGAGGTTTTAAGCCTAGTCTTAAAAGTAGAGAGAGTGTCTGTTTCTTAAATCTGATCTGGGAGCTGGTTTGACAGAAGAGGGGCCTGATAGCTGCTGCAAATTTGGGGAAGTGTGCCCCTGCTGGGGAACAGCTGTAGCTACTTGTTACCTTGCCTCAGGCTTGAAACTTTGAGATGTCTGACGTGAAAAAGTCAACTCCGGTTTGCTGCTGGGTCAAAAGCAAGCACCGTAACACAAATAAACAAGTGCAAATACTACAGTTTACAGTATTATCTTAGCTGAGCTCAAGGAGTAAGGAGAGAAGTGGCAAAGTAGCTTGAAGGGTGACGTGAGTGAGGATGTTTTGCTACGTGAAGGAGAAGTTAATGGCTTCTGACTGTAGCGCCGGCCTCTCCCTGCCTCTCCTCTGGTTTTTTCACTGAATAAAACCACGGATGGTCTCCTGCTCTTGGTCCTGCTGATATGGTAGCTGTTTGATTTCTGCTTAGAAGGCGAGCAAAACGTTAAACTACACATTCAAGAAGAATCTGTATATGTGCGATTTTACTAAATGCAAAAGACTGTACTGTGATTTCTTCTCTCCAAGAGGGTTGTAAATGTGCATAAAATTTGGTTGCCACATTGAACTGAAGTGGAGCTTTTTGTGTTAAATTTAAAAGTCTGGGACTACATATAGGCTACAGATGTGCAGGAGTGAGTCACATAATTCATGTGCAGACCTTTTTTTCAAGCCTTTATTTACATGTGTGTGAAAATTCCCCAGATTGTTACTGTATCGTATGTTAGGACAACTTGCTGTATTAAAGTGACGGAGCGTGTTCATCATATGAGGTATTCTAACTACATGAGCTATTTCGAGGGGTTTTAAATGCGTGGGATTCAGTTGAAAGGTCTGCTCTGTGACACAGTGGGCGCAGAAGGGCTTAAGGCTAATATATGCCTGGAGATGCTAGTTATGCAACTCATTCATGCTTGCATGCACACACACACACACACACGCACACACGCACACACTTCAGCTCACGCTTCACTGTATTGGTATTACCCCATGCCATCTGTGTCCACAGTTTGCAAATAAAAGAGATGACCTCATAGGTCTTGTGTGACGTTCTATTATGACTGCTCACATGTACACACGGGTTTACACAAACACACACTACTCTCAAAACTAGATTGGCCACTCAATTATGTTTTATGAATGAGGCACTTGTAGCTGCATAATCAGCAGTACAGGTTAGAGAAATCAGCTGAAAATGCTTTGAAACTGACATGTAAAAACTGACATCTTTACAGTGTCTTTTAAAAATGACATTATGGTATAGTTGCTAAAACAACATTCCATGCTAAGGGAAACAATATTAAGTCAATCTGCGATGCAGAAGGTTGCGGTTGTCATCGGAAGGGCAGAGTTTACAAATAAAATACACACACATAAACACTACTACGTATTAAATGTTAGCGCAAATCATTTGTTGTGAATGGACTGCGCAGTTATAACCCAGCATTTGCTTTTGTGTCATGCCTACCAATCCAAAAGTAATGCACGGTATTAACTGCATTATAAACGACTGATCTCAAAATGCTCTTGAGACTTACTACATTATGCCAAGGAAGCTAATGTTTGGCTGAAGATCAAGTGGGATGGAAGTCACACATTCTCTCACGAAAGGGCAAACACCTATTAAGCTCTTCAGAGGACAAAGCCTGTGTTATACATCATCTTTTATGCTGAAGTGTAAAGCTTGCTAATGCTATACAATAAATCCTCCAAAATGTCCCAGCTTTTCAAAACCAATTCCTTAAGTGGGGACATACAGTGTCAATGTACAACTGTCTTAAAGTTAACCTTGAGAGTGTGTCCTCTTTTAGACTCTTTTGTGTTATGCTGTAGCTCAGTGCTTTGTAATCGGCACTGAAGTGACTTAGTTGGTCTCTTTTGGTTCAGATGTGCTTCAGGTGCACTGTGGACAGCACTTTTATCTCTCCATAGGTGCTGTCTAACATTTGCTACTCAAGGTTCACTATCTTGTCCAAGGATACTTCAAGGATACGGCATGCAAACCGGAGTAGGCAGGGATCGCTCCCCTGACCTTCCAGTGGGTAGACAGCACCACGGGAGTCACAGTGGCCGTGTTAAAAGTAAAGTAATACAAGAGTATAAATTTATTACTAAAATTATTACACCAAACAGATTTATATGCATCTTTGACTCTGAACACTAAACTGAGTTCTTCTATTGGAAATGTTACATATAACATATCCAAAGATACGTTTTTGTATAGTTTAAATCCTACTCTGCTACACCCTAGTTTACGCTCTTCTTCGCTGCCTTTGTGAGCACACTGATATCATAATAATGAATGAGAATTTCATGAGAGCTAACAATTACATATATACTGTACTAAATACTACAAGGAAGTAAGAAAAAACTGATGTGTTTCAGCACAAGGCTTTCCTCAGGGTTTCTGATACAAGTGGGTGCTGCCAGCCATAAAACACAACCAGGACCTAATCAGTAACAGGCACAGGTGGCAACAACTAACAGTTTGTCAACATGCAAAACCAACAGTGCGCTCCAACCACCAAATCAACAAAATGTGCACAAAACACTGAAACATACTCACAGACAAAAACAAACCAAACACTTGAATAAAATTCCTTTTTTAATCCACCAGGATACACAGTTTGCAAATGATACGTCTAATGTGCTTCCCTTTGAAGAAGTTTATGTTTCTTATTGCTCTCTCTTTTCAGTGACATAATGACTCCAATTCCCTTGAACGGTAGACCAAAAATGCCACATCCAGTCAGCTGAAAATGTCTCGCTATAAAGCACCTCTTTCTTCTCTCTCGATCTTTTTTCCTATATTGCTTTCGTGTTTAGAAATTCGAATCCTTTACTCCCTCTTAGTCTTACTCACATAGCATAACCCACAACGACGTGTAAGTAAATATGCTCCATGTATAGTCCTACAAGTCATCACATTACTCACTTGTATTGTTTTACTCTTGTTGATTTCATTTTGTGTAATAAATGATCGCATATATCACACTGATATGCTACTCTGTCACCTGCTTCCATATCACAGTTGTTTTACAGTGAGATATTAAAGGACTGGTGGCTTGCTTTTGTCTAACGTGGCCCACTGACACACTGTACTTGGAGTGTGATTTAAATAATTGCAGGCTTATAGAGGTTTTTAAAGGATGAGTTCAAACTGAAATATTTCTTCAATTAAGTTCATAAATGTTATTTCAAATTTATAGATGTTAAAACCCTTCACATTTTAACCTTAAAGATGTACATAAAAGCAAAACCAGCTGTTCTGTTTTTAAAATTATGATCAATAAAAAAAAAGTTAAAGGTAACATTTACAGTCTCCAGGTCAGTTTTCAGGGCGTTTGCGCTGGTCTGCATTACTAAGGCTAAGGAGCTGTCCATGGTCCTGACTGCATCAACTATTCAATAGTGGTGAGCTTGATTTTCTTGCAGGAGATGTCAGTGAGGATATAACATTACCAATTTGTCCACTCACTAACCACAAGTACAGAACAATCTCTCTCACACACTCAGTTATTAAGGACAGCTGCATGCATAGATACATTGACTGTAGATGTCCTATTATACCACTCACTCACAACGGCAGTCCAGAGTTTAATGAAGAGATCTGGAGAAAATCATCTGTTTATAATATCTCAAGATTTAAAGAGGACTGAGATAATCTAATGTAGCAAGATATGAATGTTATATATCTTAAACACAGAGGAGAATATGCCTTTTGGACGGGAAAATGGTATAAAATTACATTCAAATACGAATGTTTGTCAACAGTGAGGAGAATATAGTTTCAGAAACTTAAGCCATGAACTTCCTTTTGCATTTTACTTGTATAAAAAGGTCATGTCTGTAGTAATTACCTATTACGGGCACATCTCTGTTTGTGACTTGCTGCTCACAGTGACGACGGCAGATGTTGTCAGTGTGTCTTTCCGCCCACAGTTAAGTGGAACAAAGTGTTTCCGCCATGACATCTAATTAATGACAATCCTCCTGCGGAAAACAGCACCAATCCTCTACCCACAAGAATCCTATTTAGAGTCAGGAGTAGCCATCCCACAAATCTCTGCAATCATGATTTCATCCCCCATCAATTCTCCATTAGAAATGCATCATCTCCTGGCTTATTTTCTCAAGTATTATTTTGCAACATTTAATATTGCTATTAGGATCCAAAATGTGTTTTTCTAAATTCAGCAAATCCAAGATCACATCCATAAAATCCTATATTAGCTTTCAAAGGATATTTGAATGCTGCATTTAATGTCACTTAATTGGTTTTTTAATTAAAAAATGGAAGAATTTAATCTCTTAAATATTGTTTAAATTATTTGTTATTTCATCAAACACAGCTGAGTGTCCTCTGTGATTGACATAAGGACTTATTTGCCATTTTTCTTTTTCCTATGTAGCCCAGTTTAGATTCAAGTGTGTATGAATCTGAGTAGATCAAATATAATTATACAGTCACTGACTATTTTATTAGCTGGACCTTGCTGGTTATGGTATACACTGGTCAAAGAGATGGACGTGCAACAATACTCTGGAGAGCTGTGAACTTTAAACAATGGTCAATTGGTACTAAGGGGGCCAGAGTGTGCCAAGAAACTATCCTTCACACCATAATGCCACCAACAACTGAACTTTTAATACAAAGTTGGATGGATCCATGCTTTCATCTTGTTTACAGTATACCTAATCTGACCCTTGAACTGCTGGAGCAAGAATCCAGACTAACTGACCAGGGAAGGTTTTTCCAATATTCTTTTGTCCAACTTTGGTGAGCCTGTGCCTTTTGTGTTGTAACAAGTGGTTATTTGGGTTACTGTTGCCTTCCATTCAGCTCAAAGCATTCTGGCAAATCTCAGATCGACAAGGTATTTTCACTGGATGTTTTCTCATTTTCAGACCATTCTCTATAAACCCAGAGAGGGTTACCAGTAACTCTGCTAATTCTAAAATGCTTATCATATATGCATATCGTCTCATCACCAACAACTGTGCCACAGTCATGGTCACTTCTTCCATCTTTCTTCCCCATTCTGATACTCGATGTTTACATGTCTAAATGAGTCGCTGCCATTAAATATTTCTGTTAACAAGCAGTTACACTGGTATAGCTAATATATTATCCTGTGAGTTTGATTACTTCTAAGCCACTCTGCTGTATCCTACATTATTGTGTCAGTAAAATGTGGCAGAACAAAAGAATAAGAAAATAAATATTTTCTTAAAAGGGCATCTTCGGGCCTGGGTAAAGATATATTTATAGTCGAACTCACACAATAGTGCAATCCATATAACAAAATAATGTAGCTGCAGCTTGTTTTTTCATGACTTGATGAATCATTGCTTAAAGACACTGTATTTGTCTTATTTGTGGCAGGTGCCAATTCATTTTTTGGAAATTCTACTATTATGAAGCTTCTAAAGAAAGTGTCAACAAGAAAGTAAGATATGAGCCAGTAATATAGATGCACAGAACATTTTGAGAGTTTAGGACCTTGGTGCCTGGCAGCCGTGAGCTAAGGTGGGTTCAGTAGCTAAATTTGTGGTTTTATGGACAGAATGATAATTATGGTGATGGAAGGGAGAGTCTGTATGAGTGTGTGTGGGTGTTGAGTGGTAGGCAATGAGAAATGACAGTATGGAAAGGAAGAAAGAAAGTTATCAGAGTGAATTAGACATTAGCTGTATTGATGCCTCTCCCTTAAGCCAATCCAGCCTCTCTGCATGCACATATGGAACACAGATTTCAAGATTCACACATGCCTGCTACTCTTTCACTTGCTCTGCACAGATGTCAGTGGTGTTAAATTGCGTTTTTTCTTAAGAGTACACCACATTTCCATATCCTTCATATCGTCAAACCAGATTTCTTTGTTTATTTGTGGATATTGGAGGTTTAAATTGGCACGAAAATGTGTGTGTCCTTTGGCTTCGCAGTTTAGCTGTGTGTATACAAGATGTTAGGGAGTGTTAAGCTGAGCTGTGAATGTGTGATTCACTGTAAGTGGGAGGAAGTAGAGAAGCAGACATCATTCCTGAGGCCCATAAAAAGAAGGCTTTAAAAGGTCATTCTCTTTCTTTCTGTGGTTCTTTATTACTCTCTGTCTTTTCTTTCAAACTTTCTTTTCCTTGATGGGAAAGAAGGTTGAGCAAAAGAAAGTTTAGGGTTTCTATTGCTGTCTTCTTTCCAGTTATCTGTACATTCAGTCCATCTCCTCCCCGCCTGTCTTATGGTGTCTGCTACAAGACCATGTCCTGGAGATTTAGTGAAGTGTGTGACTGAGACTGACATCTCCCTGTTTTTCATTTCTGCTTAATTAACAGCAGCATAGCTGGAGGATTTGTAACTGCTGCTGCAGGTGTGGCTCTGTACATTGAAAAACGCTGTAGTCTGCAGGGCTGTGATGTGGCGACATGAGTTACACAATAACAGCAGCAAGTGAACTCACTCACCAGTCTCTGTGTCTTCCTGTCCTTGTCTGTTCTCTATCTCGGTCTTGGTTTGATTGTGTCTCTCTGACATCCCTGGCTGTCACTCTGCCTGCACACAAAGAGATGAATGAATCTGGCTGGCCCCTCACTTTGTCTGTTTTTCTCTCTCCTCCTCTTGTCCAGAGTTTATTGAGTTCCTCGATTTATTGTACTGATAAATTTGATCATAAACCTCTGAGCTCCACAGTCTTTTCTCTTGCAGAAGGTGATACAAAGCTTTGGCCATTTTTTAACTCGTGACAGTCAGGTTCACAAGAGCATATTGCGCTGATGTATGGTGTGTCAATATGCTATTAGCGCTGTTAAGCATAATACAAAAGAGAATGTAGATAGACTGAGGTTTGTTATACTAAGCTGTTGAAGGGTAACAAACAATCCAAATGAGAAGCACAACAAAGACAAAAAAAATGAGATGGAGAACAAGTCAGTGAAACATACAATAGCACAAAAAATGGTAGACACACAATCTGACAAAGGCTGACTCAAACTAAATAGAATACTGTGCAAAGGTTTCCGTTATATTTTGCTAGGAAAATGGAGAATAAGGGCAGTAATTCACTGAAAAATGTACAAACATGTGCAGTTTGTACAATTCTAACAAGGTGGAAAGTCAATATTTGGTATTAACACCTTTATTCGTCAACACAGCCTAAACTCTCTTAGGCAAACTTTCTTGTCATTTCTTCTTCAGTCTTCAGGAACAGTTCTCCAGGCTTCTTAGAGGACATCCAGAGCTCTTTTTTGGATGTTGGATTCATTTTCTGTCAAAATGATCCCACACTGCTTCAGTAAAGTTGAGGTCTGGGATCTGGGGAGGCCAATCCATGTCTGATCCACAATTTTTCTAAGAACACACTCCACAGCACGCTTTCTTACAGCTAGTTTTTAGTGCAAAGATTCTATTTTATGCCTATCAAACTGTGTTATTTTTTTTTTATAGATTCAGCTAAAGATATGCGAACAAATCATGTACGTTTTTGACAGTCTACTAATAATTGGTATCTTGCTAAGAGGGACTTATTCAGTTAGGTTGATTGGTTCAAAGGTCATTCAACCTAACTTCAAAGTGGATAAACAAACAAAAAAGAAAACACAGCCAATACCAAAAGGAGAACTGATGCTCAAGACGTCTTTAAAAATGACAAGAAGTTATGGCTCTTTGGAAGCAACATATAAAGAAATTATGTTGTGAAGTGTAGCTCAAGACTTCTGTACAAGGAGGCCAGGTTAAACAGGAACAACTGAAACTAATGAGGAATGACACAATAATAGTAGTAAGTAGTAATATAGTACTTTCAATGCAGGAGAAACAAAGAATAACCCAATATCAGTAAACTTAACATAAACCATTACAAGTGTGGCTCTGCCGTTTTGAATATAAATGTATAGAGGTTGTGTTTCAGTGTATCTGAAATCCAAGTTTACTTTCAAACCTCCCCTGGACAGTAACTGTTGCATTTGGAAACAGTATTTTTAAAAACAAGCCCTGCTCTTTTTCCTGACTAGACATAACAAGAAAATAAAACCTGTCATTAACTCCTGTTGCTTTTTGTTTGAAGACAAAGAGGAAAGGCCTTGCTGCTATTATAAATTACTTACCCACATTTTAATGCCGGAGTGTTGAGAATGGCAATGAGCAGTATCAGTGAAGTGGTATTACGTGCCAGGATATGAACAGTCGCAGTAAAAATCACTCTTGAGTGTGCTGCGGCGTGATAGGAGGAGAGCATTGGCCTAGTTTGAGTCTGGCGTAATTATGTAATGCTTGAGTACCTGCAGCACCAGCGGCATGACAACTTCTGAATGTAGAGGGAGCAGACAGGAACTGCACATCACTTTTCAATCCTTTTACGTGGTTTGCAAGTTAATCTCGTCTTTAGCTAGGAGGGTTTTACTGACATTGTGCGCACGATTGCTTATTTAGTACCCGACTAACATTCTGGGACTCCCTTGTTACATCTTTTTCTCCTCACTTTAGTTTTTTCCCCCTATTTCTCCCTCAGA
>NW_024582479.1:947135-1036356 GCF_018398535.1 Haplochromis burtoni | reverse complement strand
CACCCCATTTTCCTCTCTTTCTTTCTTCCCATTCCCTCATCTTTTTCAGCTTTCACCCTCCATTCCTAAAGCCACATACCAAATGGAGGGTGACAGTATGCAGCTGTGGGTTTTGTCCTCCAGACGGCATCTTAGAAAAAGATTATCCACACAAACACACACACACACACACTCGCAGATGCATACATATGGAGGGAGCGATCGACGCTAACCTAAGTTGCTTAGGTCGCTTCTTTCACTTATATAATAATTTTGAGGTGTAGTTTTGCTGTGTGGCTTGCACTCAGATGTAAATTTCCTTGTAAGCAGGAGGATAATGGAACAAGACAACCAACTCTTTCTTTGTTGCTTTCTCTTCCTTCTCAGAAAGCAAAGCTCCATGCTGCCTTGCAGGAGAAAAATCGTTTGAACCTTGAGTTGATCAACCACCATCTGAAGGCATCCAAGTATGACCAGGTGAGAAATTCACACATGTACTGTGCAAGTATGCATTGGAAGTACACACACAGGAAAATGAAAGAAATCAGTGAATGAGCTTGGTATGATCTGTTTTTCTGTATCAACGATGCAGGAAAAGAAACGCACACACAGTGGCTTTGAGAAAAAGGAGCAGTCATATGACGGAACTTGTCCATCTTGTCAGATCAATATATCAGATTGATTTCCAAATATTAACCGTGTTGAGCCACAATTGTTTTTTTGTTTTTTTATGTTTTGCTTTCAATTATATAATTGTTCTTGAGCAATAGTTCTTCAGGGTTTCTGAAGGTCTGTTTTTCATTGGACATTGGCTTCTTTTTCACTCACTTTCAGTCCTGTCCTCGTTCCTGGCTGGTTTCATTCACTAATTTCTTTAGGTCAATCTACAAAAGAAAATAACACATATACCAGACAGAAATGGTCTCAGTGGAAGAATGACTATTAAGACACCATTCTTAAGCAAGGAAAACACAATGGAAGCTCTCTCATGGTTTGGACCTACAATTCAAAATGTGTCAGATTTTGGTCCGACTTCGAAAGCATTTAATTAGCTACAGCTTAATTTTTCAGCATGACAATGATCCTGAACACACTGTCAATGCATTAAAAGGAAAAAAGTAAAACACCTGAATAGAAAAACACACAAATGAATATTATCAGTCATGGATTGACCTCCTTGGAGCTGTTATTGAAGCATTGTGGGATCATCTTGACAAAGAACAGAACCAGACGCCAACATTCAAAGAATAGCTTGAAGAAGAAGCCTGGAGAACTATTCCTGAAGACTGCTTGAAGAAATCACTAGAAAGCTCACCTAAGACAGTTTAAGCTGTGCTAAAGAATAAACACAGTCATACCAACTATTGACTTTAACCTCATCAGGATTGTGCAAACTCTTATCTACTGTATTTCCACGTATGTTTGGACGTGTTTCAATTAATTGCTGCACCTATCTCCGATTTTTCTAGCAAAACAAACAGAAAAAGGGTTTGCTCAAAACTTGTGACGTGTTGTACACACACACACACACACACACACACACACACACACACACTACTGCTACTTTCCCTTTCCTAATATTGTGCTTTTACTAATGCTGGCTCCCTGGTTTCCTGACTTCACATACTGATACATACGCATGCACACAGACCCATAAAGAGAGACAGTGACCGTTTGTGATGGTAGGCGATTAGCTGCTCTGGCGCTAATTGTGACTTTCACAGAGGGGACAGATCTGACATGTGTCCAGGGACTCAGCTCAGAGCTTTTGCTCCAAAGTGTCACAGAAAACGATGCCATCTGTTCACCGACAAGGTGGCCACGGAGATGAAAAGAAAGTGGGGCAAATGTGTGTGCAGTCCTGCCACATATACTGTATAACTGAGTGTGACTGGCTTGTAAGGGCAATTAAGACAAAGGCGCAGTGAAAATGTATTTACGTGTGCATAAATAGATAGTGAATTAATGACAAGGGGAGAAGAGAACGACAGAAGCTGAGAGTAAGAAATGAAGAGACGGGAAACAAGACGGGGGATGTGATTAGAGAATCAGAGTACATAAATTGCATTTGCTTCGTAGGATCTTTGATAGATTAGAGAGAACTGATCAACTTAACTATTTTATGTTTATCACAGAAGCAGTGTTATTTTGATTGCTCAGAGTCGTTAGTGGTAACTTTTCTTTTAGCGACTGAGTTTTTAAGAAATATCAGACATATAACTCATTAAATCGAAATGTTAAGCAAAGAATGTTGAATAAAAAACAACTCCTTTGCTTGTCTGGTTTAATTAGTAACATCAGCAGTGACACAATTGATCTCTAAATAAAATGATTAGATAAAATAGAAATATTCATCCGTGTTAAGCCGCATGTATCTTTGATGTACTTCTAAATGTTATTTTTGTGAGTAAGCTTATCTATTGTGTCTCTCATCTCATGCTAATTAACGAGATGATAGGTGTGGTTCAGCTCAGTCCTTTGAGGAACCGGCTTAGCTCAAGGCCTCTGACCGATGAAGAGACGAGCGGCAGAAATGCTCAAGTCAGCAACGCTGTCTCATCAACGCTAAATGAAAATGTGCTGATTAATTTCTCTTCAAACTGTGAACTCTCAATCAACCCTCGAGCCACAAAAATGCAGCCTCTATTCATAAATGTGAAAAGTAGGTCTGCTGCAAGAACAAACCTCATAAAAATTGCATGCTTGTTTTGCTCTTTATAAAACAGACTGCATTTTGAGACTCTTCAAGTAAAACAACGACGGCGCAATTAAAGTGTTTTCTTTCTTCGCTTTGTTGTGGTTTTCTCTTTGCCTCTTTTGCTGCTGACCTTTTTTTCTTTTCCACCCACAGTTATTCAAATTCATGTTTTAACAATCCACTTAACCTTCGCTTGTTTCTCATCTATCCCTTCGTTGTGTCTGTGCTCAATTCATGATTCGAATTCTTGCAGGTGCAATCCGACTATGATCGGCTGAGACAGACTTTTGCTGTAGTGAGTCAGGAGAGAGACGTGGCCCAGGAGCAGAGGAGCCAACTCCAGGAAAAAGTGGATAACCTGGAACACGTTTTAAAGGTGGGACAAATTTTTTTGCCTTAATAATATCAGATTTGAGTTCCTCTGTGCTATTTGACCACACATAAACCCCTGGACTAAAGATTTCACTCATTTCTTGTATAAATTTTATTGTCTTACCTACTTTTCGCACAGATTTCAGATTTAATTACCTGTAATTATTATTCAGTTTCTATGCATTTATTTGAGTCTAAATTTAGTTCCACAGACCACTAAACAATCTGTAAAGTCAACCACACACCTGTTGTACCTATGAGTAGAAGATGTGATGACCCAAGCCTAAACCACCTTTTCTTGCTTCTTTTTCTCCATTACATCAATCCATCTCACTCCATTTCTCCAGCATTCCCATCTTCTTCATAGTCCAACATGTGTTCACTTCAGTAGTCCTCACACCAGTCACGATAACTGATTTTTCAGGCCCAGTTTTACTGTCACTCTTTCGGAAATATTCCCATTTCCCATGCATTTGTGTCCTCAGAAAACCTGAGAAGGAAACTGAGGCAATACATGAGGTGTAGTGTCACCGGCTTCATGGAAAGGCTGTTTTCTTTATTGTGTTCTGGTCTGCCAATAGTAATCAGACACAGTCTCGCTGCACTGCGAGAGGGACTCTCATTACAAATCCTCGCCTCCCTGCATCTCCTATCGATTGTGTGTCTGTCAGGATATTTGAGAGCGAAATGTACCCGCATAAGAAAAACTGACCAGCTCCCCGATACAGCAGAGAAAGCTTTGTCACTTTCTCATTGTGCATTGATTATGGAGACAAAGAAATAATTTAGAGAAAATTACACAGGATAATGTGGGTGGAGAAAGCAGAGATGGTAGAAACACAGTGTGAAAGAACAGAAAAAGACCTGGTTCAAAACTAATGAGATGCAGCACTGTCTGTGTTATTTTTAATCATATAATCTGATAACAAAAGTTTTCTTTTTGTTGTTTGTTTTGGTCAAAGTCTGGTATACAAGTTAGAACACAAGGTGGGAGGAAATAATTATTTGATCCCCTGCTGAATTTGTAAGTTTGCTCACTTACAAAGAAATGAAAAGTCTCCAATTTTTATGGTAGTTCAGTGTTAATGCAGGCAGACAGAATATCAACCAATTATCCAGAAAAGAATAAACATTTGATCCTCTTCAACCCAGCCTGAATTCTGGCTCTCACCGATTGGCTGTGTTTGGGTCTGGAGCTCCATGCAAGGTCCTGATGAGAATGATCGTGAGAAAGGTGGTGGATCAGACCAAAACTACATCGGAGGTGTTTGTTAATATTCTAAAGGCAGTTGAGACCACAGTCACCGAGGACACCAATGGTAACACACTTTGGCATAATGGATTAAAGTCTTGAAGCAACTGTAAGGTCCCCCTGCTCAAGGCCACATGTACAGGCCCGACTTAAGTTTGCCAGTGAACATCTAAATGATCCAGAGAAGGCTTGGGAGGCAGTGCTGTGGAGAGATGAACCCAAAATCAAGCTCTTTGGCATCAACTTGTTTGCCATACACGGAGGTGGAAACATATTCTTTTGGGACGTTTTTCTCCAGAGGGTGCAAGACAACTTTACCACATTTAGGGGCCAGTGGTTTGGGCCTCGTACCACGAAATCTTGGATGAGAACTTAGACAGCAAGAACACTAAAGATGGGTTGTGGATGGATCTTTCAGCATGGTAGTGACCCAAACCATACCACCAAGGTACCATAGGAGTGGGTAAAGAAGGAAAAGTTCAAGGTCATGATCTCTTAGCCCTGCGATGTTTGGAAACCTGGTAACCAACTACAAGAAATGCTGCTGTGCTTGCCAACAAGGGTTTCTCCACAGAGTACTAAGTCATGTTTTCCTCATTTCATTCAATGTCATGCAAATCAATTTATAATTTTCACATAATTTGTTTTTTCAGGATCTTTGGTTACTATTCTGTGTATCCATTACAATGGAACTACTATAAAAATGAGAGACTGTTAATTTCTCTGTGAGCAAACATACAGAGGATCAAACACTGCCGTCTTTAACCTCCTAAGACCCGAACTCTTCCACGACATGCATTTTTAATTTCTCTTTGATATTTGGGCATATTACGACCCAATGAATGTAAAAACAAAGAATTACCAGATTTTTTTTTTTACCTTATTTTTGTTTTTAAGAAAAATAAGAGCCACATATGAGGATATTCGTTTAAAACTGCGATAGAACAGTAGCAGTATAATGTCCCCGTAAGTGGATATCAGGCCCTTGCAGAGCAAAATTGAGTATTTTGGTCTAAATAACCCAAAATGTGATGTCCACATATGTGGACGTCAGGTCCTAAGAGGTTAAAGCGAGCAACCAATTTAACTAGGAAACAGATTTTTTTTAAAAAGAAAAAACCCCACAATATTGTATTTAGTAGTTTTTTTTTCTTATCTGTGGCCGTGGCTCATGTTACACTTACAAAACAGAGTTTAAGATGGTAAGATTTTCATTGGCAGTGATCAGAGGGGACAGGATTAGAAATGAGAACAAACATATAAACTAATAATCTGCAGTGACATCAGACCTTTGTTAGACATGTATGTGTGTCAACAGAGGTAAATCCAGAGTGTAGTCTTAAAAATTGTGAATTATAGTATTATAGTATAGTATATAGTATAGAATTATAGCGTGATTATAGTAATGTGATGGAGAGCTGACCATTATCAGGCCGTGATTTATCTTCCAGTTGGATTTTGGGGACCTCCTGGCTTTTGTTTTGGTATACTGTTGACAGATGTTTTTAATTTGCCAGTGTCTTCCTCCTCATTCAGTAGAGACACAACCAGTTTATGGATGTTGACAAGTGAGACTGTCCCGAGGAACAGCCAAAGCATTAGCTCCAAATAAAGTCTGAAACTTCTCAACAGCAAATATCAGGTCAAGCCTGAAGTTTTTGACAATAATTTTAAGTCAGTTCATAAGACGTCATGAGTTTTATAGGCAGTCAGTTGCATTTTTTTTTTCAGGTGCCTGATGTCACGTGCTTTTAATGCCCAGTTAAATAGAGTCTGTTTTGATTCCTGTCTCTAATAAGTCAGCATCTTTCTTTTGCTGTTTCAATCCAGTCTTAGTCAACTTTTCAAGGCCTCGAGTCCACATCAAGCAGTGTAGGCCTTGGATAACTCTGCAGTAGTCCAAGGGTTGGAGCTGTTTGAAATTGTAATAAGTTAACCAAAGCAGATAAAGTGAAGGATCGCAGATCTTTTTAAAATGACAAAACGAGGTGTTTAAATGCAGGCGTGACCATTGGTTCCCGTGTGAAAAAGCAAGGGTTAAAAAAGCAGTTTCACTAAGGCTCCAGTGACAGCCTCTCAGCTACCCCGGTCCTCTGCAGCTTAGAGCTTCTCCATGATTATGCAAAGCAGCGACTGGCTGCTCAGGACACCTCGAAGCCACTCCCGGAGGTAAAGAAGATTTTCTTTTTTCAAGGGAGAAAGAACAGGGAAAAAAATATGAATGTCAGAGCTTTCTAAGCTGTCTTTTCTTCTTAAGCTCACAGAGACATCCTATGGCCTTAATTCTGTTTCTGCAAGATGTGGCAGCTGGTTGTGACTTCATGCATAGATACTGTACAGTCATGACTTGGCTAATTTGGCAAAGGGTAGATTTGGATCAGGAGCGACTATGCGTGACAGCTTTGTGTAAGTCAGTGCAGACTATAGAGTATGTGTGGTGCCAGAGATATATATGTTACAGAAGCCAGTGTTACTTAATGCTCTTCTCTTCACGTACCTTGCCTCTTAAGTGACATCGTATGTGAGGGTGCAAAATCTTTAAACTTTAAACAACCAACATATAATGTGCTAATTACTAAGCTTAACACTTAGAGTGTTAACACTGCTGCTAGTAGGCAGATCTCTAAACTGTCATATAGAAGCAAGCTGTTTTCTTCTACTTCAGCCTTAGATAAACTAGGTGGTAATTGGTATTAATATTTTTATCCAACTCTTGGCAACCTTTCAAAAGAATTGCTTGGTTTAATCTTTGAGGATTAGGCAATGCTTCACTTCAATTTGTGGGATTTATTACACTGAAGCTGATGCAACAACACTGTGGCTATTCCTATTTTTCAAGCAGTCCTCATTTTTCCTCAGAAATGGATGCAATGTCGCTAAATCAGGTGGACAGGGCTCAGATTCCTCAAAAGCTCTTGCCAGAGTGGTAGAGAGAATAGATTTACTCGATGACATTGAAATGTGAGAATACTGTTTTCAACGAAAGATTGCAGCTGGGTAATTTATTATTTTTGCAGTAGCGTTAGAAATAATCTCTCCTCCTTCTACTTCCTCTGTTTCTTCCTAGCATATGCATGAGGCTGTAGAGGTAAAGCAACAGTTGCAGACAGAGCATGAGCAAGCCTTGGTGGCCCTTCACACCAAGCAGAAGGAGATCAATCAATTGCAAAAGGTATGTTTAAAAACCGCTTTAAGTCTATTCTTTTAATACTTTTGGCAGAATCCCTCCTTGGTTATCAACTTTTGTGTAGTGAATTTATGCCAAAGGTCTTTGTTTGGATAATGATGTGTCTTGAGCCACTTTATGCTGAATCACTGCTACTGTATCAGAAAATACAGATACCTCATATAGCCCGCCCCAAAATCAGCAGATGTGATTACAAATGCAGCCATGGTCCCTTTGATCGTGTGATGAAGAACACGGCTAAAAATGCTGCGTTTGTAGTTGCTGATATATTTGTACACATTACAAATATCTTGCAGCATGAAGATCTGACCTGTTGTGGTTGTTTTATTCTTTTTTGATATATTTCGTAAAACAGAATATACATGTGCGCATGTGTTCCTGCTTACTGTTTCCTTCCTATGCTGATGACTGAAATAATATCAAATAGCTTCTGGATTAGACCACAAGTTTAACATGATGAAAAGTGTCTCTTTCTCGGAAGTCTGTGAGGTTTGTTTGTCTCATTTTGGTCCCATTTTTGCATTGATGTTTGTTCAAAAGAGAATCATTAATGTTCAAAAAGATGCAGATCATTCAAACTGAGACAAATTGATTTGCACAGTCGCTCAAGAGTGGGTTTAATTTCACTGCCTTTAACAGCCAGTACTTGGACACTAACATGTCCTAAAATAAGCCAGTTGCTTTTTATTGGAGCTGTACCATCAGAAGTAGGCATCTCTTCAAGTACCAGCTCTGTTTGATGAACCAGTGAGCATCCGCCAGGGTATTGCGTTGACAGTATGTCAGCTGTGTACTGTCTATTCTACCTCATGGACCGTGATCACAGTGTCAGCTGTCATTGTGTGTTTCTGTGTGTTCTCTGCAGGCTTGGGTTCAAACTGACCAAGAGCATGAGGAAGCAGTACACCTGTTAGAGGTACAGTTTCCTGTTTCCTGGATTGCTGTGTTTCTTAAACATAGTGGAGCTTTCTGTTTTAACCAGGCGAATCAAAACACATCCTTAAGATGGTTCATGTAGTATTGGGTCAGTTTTCCAGATGAAATAAGGGGAAACATGGATAAGTTGGTGATGAAGCTCTCCTTTTTGGAACATATGGAAAAGACTCGAAGCTTGTCTATGTATCAAGTTAGCTGCTGTAAAACATCCTGTCTGGCTCTACTACAGCACCCAGTGCTTTGAACTAGCCTTGAACTCTTAGCTTCAGTTTTAGCTTTATGGTTATTTCCATCTTCTTTTCTAGAGCAGGAAGTGGCCATATTTAAATGAGATAGTGGAGTGTTAAACTATAAACTAAGGCCAGTAATCTTGATTGTACATATCATATCTATGGGTGCAGTGTGGAGACTTCTTCGATTGTTTTATAGTATAACAACTGCACAGCAAGCTATATTAATTGTCTGATATATTAAAAGTACTGTAAGAGGCACAAACACACCACAGAGATGGTCAAAATGTCCAACGCTGGGCTCTAAAAGTGAGAATTTTAGGCTATGTCCACACGTAGGGTGTTTGCTAAAACTGAGATTTTTCTGAGGTAATTTTGAAAAACATCTCAGTCCAAATGTAAATGCAAAGAGCGATCTACTGTCTGTCAAGAACATGCCAAAGCAACAAGCTGCGATATAAACGTAACTGGGAGGAAATGTTAGCTAATCAAAAGCTCACAATCTGACATCAAAAAGGAGATGAAAGCGCACACCTTTGATGTTGCAAGACACAATATAGAGTTTTTCTTGTCCAACATTCAATTGTGTAAATGCAGAAACTTGAAGGTTGTTTTTTTTTTTTAAATCTTCACCCCAGCAGTTTTTTTTTTTTTTTAATGTCTGTTTCCAGTGCAGTTCTTTAGATATTTTATCCTGGGCTAACATCAACCAACACTGCCATCCTCAGAGCCATTCTACATTTGGGGCTAAAATAAAATAAGCGAGGTATATTTGTCAAACGAATGTATTAGTTTAACTGCGTGACTCACACCCACACCATCTTCAGTAATCACCTCTGCTGAGCCTGAAACCGAACGCAGAGACGCAGGAAATTATTTAAATTAAGTAAATTGAAAAGTGACGTTTCTTGGACTAACTAGTGCATTTAAACTGGCAACACATTAAGAGAGATGTTAAAAAAAGGCACCGTCTGCACACGCCTACGTAGGCCTTCAACGACGTCTAATCAGGCTAATTGAAAACAGCTGCGTGGGTGGACAAGCAGAGTTTCAATGTGGAGCCATACGACGCAAGTTTATTCTAAACTTGAACTTATGACACATGGGTACCGTTGGGGTTCTGGACTCTCCTCTAATGAAGTCCCATAAGTAAGTTCCCCCCCCCGTCTCTCTTCCAGCAAAACACTTATCTGCTTGGCTACACTATTGTGTAGTTTTTTCCAGTACTCCACACCAGATTGTGACTCATACATCAGACTAGTCAGACAATAGCGTATCCTTTGTGCTTGCGGTCACATTTCTATCTTCTTATTCAGGCTGCTTTTGTTATAGCGCTCCAAACGCTTCTGTTTACTAGTTGCGTTGTCACGCGTTGCATTGACGCTTCACGTCGCCCCCCCCCCCGGATGGTAATCGTTGACCCGCTGTTTCATCACAGACTTCTACTCAAAATTATTTTCTCGTCTTACTTTAAATCCTTTTGCTACGAGAATACGTCGCAGACTCCTTTGTGTGCGGCTCATATGAGGTCACGTTATTATCCATCTGGAGCGCTCTAATACGATTTTACTGAGCAAGCAGACTGAGTTTGGCTCAGAAAAAACAGTTTGGTCAGAGAAATTGAAACTCTGTCAAGGAGATCTCTTCCTAGAAATCACTGAATCAGTTGGTCTCTTTCACAGGCGCGTTTCTCTATAGTTATGGGCAAATATGGCCACAGGAGGGAAAGCATAGTTGTGCTGTCTGTAGGTGTGAAATCCCCATATGTTTTCCACTCTGTGTTTTTGTGCTTAGGAGTCCATTTCAGTTTGACAAACACATTTGTCTTATTTTTTTGTCGACTCATAAATACATTTGTGTTTTCATTGGTTTCCCCTTCCGTTTGCTTTTATTAACGATTGGTTCTTTTTGCATTTTTTTCCCTTTCCTTACTTACTACTTCTGATTTCCACATTTTGTCTGAACAGAACAATAAGGACAGAATGTTTCAGGTATTTATTTTCATCCCTGATTAGTTAGTTACATCACCCTTTCTTTCCTCTTCGAATTTTCCTTTAATTGCAAACCTGTGAAACCAAAATTATATTCTGTATCACCAAAAGTGATTATATGTATATTCACGCTTTCCCCTCTAGGCCTTCCTCTGATAGCATGTCTATGATATAACTTCATGGAGTGCTCAGGCTTGGTTATCACGATTTAACCATATCAGTAAATGACTCTACACTTCCACGTGTTTAGATTAGATTGCTAGACATTCAAAATTATATACTGCCAAAGCCCAGAAGAATAATCACCTTTCACCTCTCATTCTTTTTTTCTTTTTTTCTCTCAGTCTTCACAATCCTTACTGCTCTTTTTTCTTAACTGCCAAAGGTCAAGGTTCGTGACCTGGAGCAGGAATGCCGGTCACACAGTGAACACTTTCACCAGCTGTCCAAAGAGCTGCTGAATTTCCGCCTCCAGTCGGAACCTGTGAATATCCCTAAAAGTAATACCACCTCTGCATCCCAGATCCCGCCCTCACCACAGAAGAAACTCTCGCAGGTCAGATTCGAAGCCCAACCAGAGACAGGTGAGTCTCACCTCACAGGCAGCTTTGTATGAAACACATTGAACCATAAAGGCAATTATGAGGCTGGGGAACGGGGACATATCAAAACAAATCAAAAGTCTTAGAAAGTCAGTCCCTGATTTTTATTTATTTATTTATTTTTCTCTGATTACTACTTTCCTCAGTTTTAGCTGAGCGGTTTTATGTGTTTACTTGAGTGTGAGTGTGGTTCTGTGAGTATTAATGTAACTGTGTAATATAAAGTGGTGATATAAAACTGTAGACTAGCAGGGTTAAATATTAGTGGGGTCTAACTATTCTAAAAACACATGTGCTCTCCAGATAAAAGCATCTGCAAAATTATTAGTGCTTAAAAGGGTTATGATCAGATAAAATGATAATTAGTGATCTAATCCCCAGACAGCTCACATTACAGCTGGACCCACTCACTGCAAACCAGAGGTGGATACCATTAATGGAGACGGTGCTTATTCATGATCAATATCTGCCCTTGATCACAAGCCTGATGTACGACACGAATGTAATTTAACATATTAGTATTCTAACAACACATAGTGCAACCTGCAGATACAGCAAATAGAGCCGTATCAGTGATGTAGATTTATACAGTCTGGCACAAACCAAAGGTCTTTGAAGTGCTGAAAATCCTGTTTTATCTGTCTCTTCACTTCGGGCAGAATTCACTGATGTTTTTGTGCTAATGCATAATATTACATACAAACCACAAGAACGCAGTGATGCACTTGATCTGCGTTGTTTACGTATCGTTAATTTCTTCAGGGAATTCCATTTTGTATTTTCTGCATTTTTTTTAAGCCTGTTTTGCCAATAGGATGGGCTGATAGGGGTGGAGTAGCCTTCCAAATGAAGGGTGTTAGCTGTACCCGCAGGAGATCAATGGTTTTGCTCCAAAGAGCGCGAAATGGTTGTGGAAGGAAAAGGCAGTTACTCTTTATTTGCTATGGAAATCAATGTCTCCCAGGTGATGAGAGTGCGGCAGACACACCGCTGCTGATATCCCAGTTCTTGCCCTGCTCACCGCAGACTGGAGACGGAGAACCACCAAAACTGCTGTCTGTCAAATCCAGCACCGTGACAACGGACCACCCCATCCACCCCCGACAGTTTCCCTCATCAGAGGTGGGTCTGTGTGATGCCACATCCATGAATAATGCATGCATAACCTATTATGTTAATTGTTTTTAAATAATTAACTTACATATTCATATCTTGAAAAGGAATGGTTCAAGAGTTGCTGCAAACTGCTAATTCTTAAATATGCTGTAGGAAAGTCGCTTATCCCTGCTAATAACACTTTAATTTGTTCCTCTCATTTATCTATAGATGGAGGATGAGGCCAGCCCATCACCCAGGTCCAAATCTCGCTACACAGGCCAGGTCCGCCTTTGCACTGCCCGTTATAGGTGCATAAGACAAGTTTAAATACAGAAATAATTTCATTTTGGGTTTTAACGCGCATTATCTTTAATTTTCCTTCACAAATGAATGAAAAACCTTTCTTTCCTTCAAGTTATAACCCTTACGATGGACCAAATGAGCATCCTGAAGCAGAACTCCCCCTTGTGGCTGGAAAGTATCTGTATGTGTATGGAAACATGGATGACGATGGCTTCTATGAAGGTGAGTCGTACACAACACACATAGAGCATTTGAAGCGGTCTGTGAGGCCATATGTGCTTCTGGCTCGATAAATCAAATTCTGGCAAAAATCTGAAAATACTGCAACAAATTTTCTATTTGGGAGGATAGGTTTTCTTCTGTTCAGGCCTGCAGTTTTGCCTGAGTGCTTGTCTGCTGATGCTGCCTGACAGTGAAAACAAGTGTATGCATCATTATGTATTGTCTCAAAAACACAAAAAAGACACAAAAATGCCGAGTAGTGTGTGTCAGCTGGCATTTATTCTCCACTGAAGTTGTTTTGTCTTTCACCATCGTATTTATGTCTGTGGCGTTTTTGACTGTAACATGTAGTAATAATAATAATAATGGATTGCATTTATATAGCGCTTTTCGGGACCCCTCAAAGCACTTTACAATACCACTATTCATTCATTCTCACATTGGTGAAGGCAAGCTACAGTTGTAGCCACAGCTGCCCTGGGGCAAACTGACAGAGGCGAGGCGCCATCGGCCCCTCTGGCCATCACTGGTAGGTGGTAGGTGAAGTGTCTTGCCCAAGGACACAACGACCAAGACTGTCTGAGCCGGGGCTCGAACCGGCAACCTTCCGATTACAAGACGAACTGCCAACTCTTGAGCCACGATCGCCCTACTGCATTGCACCTACAGCACACTGTGCAGTAAGTGGTATATGCAAAAATGTTGTATGTGTAGAATGACACATTGTATCTGTGATGCATTTTGTGCCCCTGCAGTCTCTTTACATTATGTCGTGTTATGTAATGATACAGCACAATCTAAACGTAATGCTGATGCAGTCATTTTTGTAAACGTGCTGCAAGGACTACTTGACAGGCTTTGTCACCCTGATATAGAATAAGTCCGTCATACATACTAGTTGGCTACTTTCATCGCGTGACTTCCACTTAGTCAGTGCGTGGTGTTATGAAGAAAAGTTTCCCGATACTTTTTCATAACTGGTGGCTGGACTCACTCTCTGTATAATCTCTTTATAATTATGAAGGCTTCTCCATCAGAGGCAATCCTAATCCCCCTTGCTAGCAATCCTGCAGCCAGCACAGACCGTCATAGAAAGCCCTGTGATTCATTAGCTGTGTGCAGTCAGATTGCATGGTATTGCAGACGGTCCCTGTATTTACCACACAGGAGGGGCGACTTGGGCTGCATACCAAGCTGTTGTCAGGATGGGGACCTTGGTCTCTTAGTTTGATGACTAATCCAGCAGGGCTCAGCTTAATCATCAGCACACATAAACAACAAACACACTCGCTCAGATACACTTGTAGAGACACACCAAGATGGTCTTAAGGCCCCCCAGGGCTCTGTGGAAAAAGGGATTGAAGGACGAGATGATAGGGAGCTTTGTTGAAGACAAACTTATTGCCTTGGGGGAAAAACTACACTGCAAATCTAAGCACTTTCTTTTCTTTCTTTTTTTTCTGCATTGACCGCAGCATCTACGTACTCTGGGGTGCTCCTGGAAATGTTCAAACGCTGAGGTCCTTAGAAATGTTGAAAGGAGTGTTTTCTAAGTTGTGTGTTGGAGTATGAAAGATGGCATCAGAGAACCCGTGGGGAATCTTACATCTTAGGGAATAGAACATGCTGTATGTTTACATATCTTCCACCTCTCACTCAGTGACTCATTCCCACCTTGCAGGTTAAAAAAAAGAAGAAGCTCTCACAGATTTATGTGTTTAAGTTATTGCTTTGCTTTTGTCTTTGTGTTGTGAGAGAAGCCTAATTTTAACACTTACAGGTGGCATCAAAACAGAAAGTTGTTTCCTAAAGAGACATTTATTAAATAGTAGCAGGATTTTCTGTTATCTACTTTTATTCTTTTTAACTAGAAATATCAATTTAAAAAATGAATAACATATTTCTGTTATTTTCTACCTTTGTGTCGGTACTTGTTTATGCTTGACAGGGGAGCTGCTGGATGGCCAAAGAGGACTTGTTCCTTCCAACTTTGTAGAGTTTGTCCAGGACAAGGAAAAACCAGGCATTCAGGCTGGAGACGCAGGGGAAGATCTCTGCTCACTTGAGCACACATCCCTAGCCTTGATGGCTGTGGATGGAGGTGCCTCCCAGGATGGCCTTCTGAGCTCAGCAAACGCTTTGGTTCCCTGTAGCAATGGGACAGGTGGGGCCTTGGATCCTGAGGACCTGGCAGAAGACGTTGTGCCTTACCCCAGAAAGATCACTTTGATCAAGCAGCTGGCACGGAGTGTCATCGTGGCCTGGGAGCCTCCACTAGTGCCTTTGGGCTGGGGGAACATCTCTAGCTACAATGTGTTAGTAGATGGGGAGCTTCGTGCCAATATACCATACGGTGGTCGGACCAAGTGTTTGCTGGAGAAGCTGGACCTGGACGGCTGCGTCCACCGTGTGTCAGTGCAGAGTGTCACGGACCGGGGCTTGTCAGATGAGCTGCGCTGCACCTTGCTAGTGGGAGCCAATGTGGTGGTGGCGCCATGCGGTCTGCGCGTCGATGACATTCAGCGTGACACTGCCGAGCTCTCTTGGTTGCCTAGCAACAGCAACTATGCTCACACTGTGTTCTTAGACGGGGTAGAGCACGCAGCGGTAAAACCGGGAAGGTATAGACTACGGTTCCACAACCTGAAGCCCCTGACAGTTTACAAAGTGACGGTGGTGGCGCAGCCCCACCAGGTGCCGTGGCAACTGCCGCTGGAGCAGAGAGAGAGGAAGGAAGCCGGCGTGGAGTTTTGCACTCAGGCAGCAGGTCAGAAAGGTTTATTATTATCCACAGAGATACTGTATCAATAATGCACAGCTTAATAGCTGGCGATTACTTTCACATGCTTCTAAGAATCTTAGTTTAACTCTCATATGCAAGATCATGTACTGTAATATGAATTCTAATGTTATTGTACTCTGCTCTAGAATAGTATAGCGTCACATTTCTTTACCATGTCATTGTTGTGTATTGTATTTTGTCTAGGTCCAACACCATTTTGCAGAACAGGTCAGAACAAAGCTTGAGGGGTTGGTTTCCTATATATTCAAGCACTAAACCTAAGGGATGTCATTAGTGCTCTGACACATTTTGCAGGGAGGATGACTGTGCCATGTTGTTCAGCATATGCAGTTTATTATGAAATGTGGGCAAAATGGCATCTTATTCTGGTTCTGAGATTGAAAACCTTTTAAAAACAAGTCTGTCATTACATGTCCTTTGAAAATGCCCAATTTGTTGTTCGAAACCAAATTTGTATGCAATTTTGCCCAAGTTTGCTGCACAGTGCACTTCACTAATTAGAGAATACCAGAGCAGCATGAGATATGATCAATAATTACGATGAGTCATTTCCTCAGCCTATAGCCTAGCCTGACATAGCCAGTTCTATATAAAGCGGTGGCCCTCCACTGCTCACTGAAATGACCATTTTCTATCAGTGTGCATTTGCTTCTGCTCGAATGCAGTTGTGCATGTTTCAAAGAGATCAGAAAAAAGAAATGCTGAGCTCTAATCAGGCTCTCTGCATGTGGAGACAGCAGTGTGTATCTCGGGGCAACCCTTAAAGTTTTCATCTCTTCCAAAGATTACTGAATGGTTATAGTAGAATAGCATATATAAGGAATACAGACCTAAAAATATAGGTCTGTATATAAAAATAAAAATAAAATTTTCATTTTGATTTATCTGACAATCATCTTGGGTTAAGAAATATTAGTGTTGTGCAAAAACTCACCATACACTTAAATGACATTGTCTAAACACAACACGAAGTGTTTTGTGAATGTTTCCCACCAGCAATGTCATGCTATCAAGTAGCCCGCATGAACTGTGTATCTCTGCAAAATACAAATAAGCTGTTATGTAATTTCATAAATTTAGATATGCAAGTCAAATTATAACCCCACCCCCCCACCCCAACCTCACGTCCTCATTTCCTCCTTTGTGTCTGGGCATTTCTGTGCATGGTGGTGCGTGTGTGTGTGTGTGCGTGTGTGTGTGTGTGTGTGTGTGTGTGTGTGTGTACACGTATTTGTGCATCTAATGAATGCTTCACATCATTCCCCCTCTCGTTTGTATCCTACATGTACTAAATCAGTAAACCGTAAGAGATTATTTTTCTTACACACTGGATTGGTTACCTCCCAGGGCCTCCGCTGCCACCCCAGGATGTTCAGGTGCTCTGTGGGCAGGCTCCAGGGGTCCTGCAGGTCTGCTGGAAGCCCCCCAACCTCTCTCCCACAGGCACATCCAATGGGGCAAATGTCATTGGTTACGCAGTCTGCACTAAAGGGCAGAGGGTGAGTTAGCATGTCTAGGTCTCGCCTGCCTGGACTAGTTTACTTTTTATATATCATTCTTTTTAAAAGGATATGAGTGATCACACAGAGCTCATCTTGATTTAAAGGCATTGCTCATGATGTATTGTGTTCTGTTATGAGAAACTACAGTAGTTTGTGGCTAAATCCTAAGCATATGGGATGTATATTCCTAAGGTCTACATGCTGTACAGTATTTACAACACTGTGAAATGTTTAATCATGCGTAATCCAGTCAAAACATGAGAATATACACCACAGATGGGACATTAACAGCGTCTGCCTTTCAGCGTGGCATTATGTCATCATTACCATCAGTTCACTCAGCAATGCCACCTACTTGTAATTAACGTGCGGTGCAGGTCTGGGTCTTGGAAAGGTCTCTCGCTCCCTCTGGTGACTGCTAAAGTAAATCATCACAGTAAACCTGAAAGGGAAAATCAACATTCAGCCACACTGGGCAGAAACCTGTTTTTGAGCTGCCCCTGCAGGTGGAAATCTTAAGAGCGTTTTTTTCCCACCATAATAAATCAAATTAAAGAGGTATTTTTGTTAGTTCAGTGAAATCACTTATTTGACACTATAAAGTGCAGGGGGCTAATCAAATTTCAGCAGCTGGATTTGTCCATTTTTGTTTTGGATGTATTGACTCTGATACTGATAATGTTTTAGTTGTTGTTAAAATGAAACTGCAGCCACTGTTTATGTTAACATTTATTTATTTTTTTCTGGCTCTAGATAGCTGAGGTGCTGTTCCCTATGGCAGACTATGTTACGGTTGAACTGACAAGGATTCAATGCCTCGAGGCCAGGGAGGTCATCGTTAGGACACTGTCGGTCCAGGGAGAATCCCACGACTCTCAAGTTGCTGTCATTCCAAACAACCTGCTTGTGCCTCTACCTCCGCTTCCCCTGCCACCACCAGTGCATCCTCACACGGGCCCCCCTCCACACCCCCATGCTCAACCTCTCCTCCAATCCCCTCACCTTCCTCATCCCACACCCCAACTTCCCGCTCCACCACATGGACAACAACTGCCGCCCCGTCCTCCCCATGCTCAACCCCATCCCAGACTCCCCCATCAAGGTGGACCCCCGCAGCCCCAGCTTCGTCCTCCCCATCCCCAGCCGCAGCCCTTACATCTTCAGCCTCGTCCACCCCACCAAGGTCCCAGGCCACAGCACCAACTGCCTCTGCTGCCCCACCCCCAACCCCACCTTATACCTCTGAGACCAGTAAGTGCCAGAGACCTGGATGCCAAAGACCATGCGGCCCATCACGGGGGAGCTATTCTACCTGGCCAACCTGGCTGGGACCCTACACGCTCTCCTTCTGTCCAGCCTCCAGTGCCCATGCAAGGCCACACCCTTGAAGCCCCATCACCTGCCAATCCACGGTCTCCCTCACCCCAGAGGATTCTTCCTCAGCCCAGAGGCACGCTTATCCCAGACACTGTGGCCAAAGCTATTGCTCGAGAAGCAGCTCAGAGGGTGGCAGCAGAAAGCGGAAAGGTCTGGTGAAAATGGAAATGCTGGCTCACACAACACTCTAGATGCTTAATGAAAATGATGTTATATATTTTAGCACAAGTCACTGAGATTAAACTGTTGCTTTAATTTGAATTTAGAGTAGCTGAAGAAGGGAAGTGTCACAAGTTGCTAAACATAAAAGAATATTGAGCTTTCTGTGATTGTTACTATAATAAAACCTAAAGACACCGTTAACACTGTTCCATTCCTATTTACACACACATGTTTTCAGGGTGACAGAAGGCAGGGCAGATATGGAGAACAGGGTCATTCATTTCACCAGCATCACTCTGATGAGGAAGAGGAAGACGAGGAAGGGTTTGCTCGCGGTCGACGGAGAGGACCCTCGGTTGACGAGTTCCTCAGAGGCTCTGAGCTGGGGAGGCCGGTAAGACCCGTGTGATAAGCAACACACTTTGCTTATCACACTTCTGAGCTCAAGCACCTAACGTGTGTTTCAGTGGAAAAACCTCCTCACATGTGTGCATCTGGACGTGTGTGTGTGCATGTGCGTCTGAGGTGGTTGCATGTGTACACACTCCTTAACCCGTGTCTTTATGTGTGTTCACGTGGGCGTGCTGGCCTTATCCATGTGTGTTTGGTGTGTGCATGTATGTATGTTTGTATGCGGACTTAATCGCGTCTGTTCGTTTGTGTGTGTAACTACCAAAAGCCTCACTATAGTCACAATGAAGATTATCACAGCGAAAGCAGCCGGGGCTCTGACCTGTCTGACATCATGGAAGAGGATGAGGAGGAACTGTACTCTGAGATGAAGCTGGAAGAGGGACGTCGACGCAACTCGCACAACACACCCAAGGTGCAGTTCTTTGCACTTATCCAAGCAAATTATTATTAAGTGAACTGCACAGGCACAGATACTTCAGTTGAGACTGCTGCCTTGCTTTTGATATGTGTCATTAGTGTGTGTGCTGAGTTTAATTCAAATTTTATACAGAAAGAAAAAGCCCATGGATAGAAGGGCAGATGCAGTGGGTTTGACTATTTCAGTACCATAGACAGAGATGATGAAAGCTGTCGGGTTTGAATCTTTCCGCACTATTGAGAAAGATAGTGTGGAATATATATAAGAGAGACACAGATAGATGTAGACTGGGTTTTAGATGCTTTCAGGCACCGCTGTTGCTGCTTTCATAAACACGTGACTTTTTTTTTGCCACTTTTTTAAAGCATGTCATCGCAGAAACTACAGAAGCTTATTTTACTTCAGTGAACAAACATGTCAGTGTAGAAAAATGCAATCTTCAAAGTCTGGACCAAAGACTCCATTTGCTGCTGCCAAAAAGCTCCTTTAATTTCTCAGAAACACAGAAAGGGATCGTTTCTTTCTGTGTTTAGGTGCTTTGCAGTGAAACGGGGATAGACTGGATTTGATTAAAACACAGAGGACAGAACGTGGAGAGCTAAAGGGTGAGACTGGGTTGAAAAGATTATCATGACAAAGGGAGACATATAGCTGAGGGGTGTAGCCTAGGCTGCACTGACAAATATCTTTGCCTTTCTTTTTTAGTAGATGGGTAGAGCGATACTAGTTATTTCTTAATTTTGGAATGGAAATATTTCCCATGGGCTTGTGTGTGTGTGTGTGTGTGTCTGAATGTGAGTCTACGTGTGTGCGTCTATGTTTCAGTGCTTGCCTGTGAGTACTGCATGATTTTGTTTACATACAGTTTGTACAAGTATGTTCGACATGCACTTTTTCACACGCTGTTTACGGGTATGTTCACGGTTCTGTGACAACACATGACACATGAATGCTTTGTCTGCGGATGCTTTCTATGTTTGTGTATATTTCAGACAACAACCCCTGTTGGAGGCCGCCATGATCGGGATAGTGGGAGACGAGCGCATCACGGCGGTCCCCAGCCTCAGAGACGACCCCTAATGGTCCCCTCCATTGGTCAGTATGGGCAGATGGCTATATTTTAGGTTCTCTGTCCCTTAGTGCAGTCGCATTTGCTCCTTTTTTCTTTTCTTTTTTCTTTTAAATACCAAGAAGCTCATGAAGTCTTTGTCTCCAGATCACCTTTGTGTCTGCAAACCATGCTCATCCCTTTCAGTACCTTGACTTTGATCTTCCAGAGATGGAGAAGATGATGATGATGATGATTAAACCGCTTTGCACTGTTGCAGCACAGAGTGATAAGTTAATCTACTCAAACAGTGACGACGGCTAGAAATATAACTGAAAATTTGTTATCACCTGTTTTAGGAGGCAACGCAAATCTTCACTTAACATATTGGGAGGAGAAAGTAGAGCTTTGATTTGTAACCTCATCACCTTCTAACTGGTATTTTCTGTAGAGGTAACCTCTGAGAATAACAGTGAGGGAAACCTCTCTCCCATCACCGAGGATGTTTACTATGGCAGAGTAGCTCGACACAGGACCTGGTCATCCCGCAGGCACATGGGCGGCACCAGGTCTCCCCATGGTATGTGCCTGCAGTCCTGTTTTTACCACCACAGCATGGCAACAAAAGTGCCACCAGCACCTGGCAAATTGCAATAAATAGCTGTGGACACTTGCAAATGTTTTGTCTTCAAAAATAATAGTTATTGTTATTATGCTTACAGTTGAACAGCATGACCGCAATGCACTGAAATGGTGGACCCATTGGCAAACCATGCTTTGGGTCCAGGATCAACATTTCCACAGTTGCAGATGATAAATGATTGACTGACTGTTTAGGGAATGCCTCACAACACTGCACTGAACTCCAGACGCCTGCTAAAACCCTTCCCTTTGTGATACAACCACACCCACTACACCAGTCATGCATGAAACTCAAAAGATATGACAGTGGTAGGCACTAAAGAATGACCACACTGGCATTGCTTCTTGTTTCTTTAGATGTCTGAGTTTGAGATGTTAGCTTTCTTTTATATTGTAAGCTTGTATTTTCAAGCACTGGCCATATAGTGTTTGCTAGGTGGTGCATTTTCCCAGTGTTATCGTAGCGAATCAAAAAACATACACAGGTCTTCACAACAACACTGCCACCTCAGCTTGAGACCTCTTCTTGCCTTGAGGGTTGGCACAGTGTGGTTGTTTTAGATTGTTTGTTTCTCAGGTGTTTTGGTTTTTTTTTTCCTTTTTTCTTCTCTAAGGCTTTAGCATGCATGTCAGGGTCTTGTTTGTCGCGGATGTTGTCATGCACATAAATCACGATTTGTCTATGTATTGCACCATGGTTAGTCTTTGATGACCATTAATGGAAAGGACACACAAATTATTATGAATGCTTACATGATTTTATGTATGAAGAAGTACTAATTGACTGATGTGAAGCATTATGAACTATCAGCGTATCAGTAACGTCATGAAGAAGTTTTGCTTAATTAACCACTATCACAACATTTTGACAGATTCACTGCTGTTATGCTTAAGTTTCTTACGTCTGCAGCTCATAGAAGGGACTAAACTGTAGTACACATGAACATGATTAACGATTCATAATGACTGCAATAACTGAGTTGTTGCATTATTAATGCATTGTGCTTATAGTTTGTGCATTTTCCTGACAGTTCATGAGGTTTTACATCAAAAAGTGATTCTTTTTCATGCATGACACCATGTACAAATTCAAACATTAAAAAAAAAATACTATAAAATAAATAAAGTAATTAAAACACACGTAGCATGTGTGTATTTGTGGATGCATGTGTGCGTGCTGCAGAAAATAGTTCACTGGGTCACAGATTTCTTCCTGCATGGTTAGAAGCACAATCATGGCCTGATACGGAAAGTGAAATCTGTCATGCAAATACTGAATGGTCAAATCAATAAGACTTATCAGGATCCTCTCATTGATTTCTTGTGACCGGAAGCACGGCATCACAGACTTGCTTATCACAGAAGTGGCGTTCACTGTATGCAGCAATAAGTTTTGTGAATAATTTTTAATGTGGAAGTGATTTAAAATCACCGGCTGTTAAATCTTTACTTCACATGTTTACTTCACAGTAATAGAAAAGCCACACTTTACGACATTTTATAACACAAAGTAAAGTTAATGTACAGTCATCTACTGTATTTTCCGCACTATAAGGCACTTAAAATTCTTTCATTTTCTCAAAAATCAACAATGCGACTTATGTATGAATTCTGGTTGTGCTTACTGACCTCGATGCGATTTTATGTGGTAAACAGCGCTGAAAAATCTGTCAAATGTTTTAGTTCGACTTTGGTAAGCTATGAAGCCGTACTGCTCGATGGATTGTTGGAGCATTACGGCTACTATAGTCAGGAGCCTCGCGGAGTAATCTGGGTCCAAAACTCAGTTCTCTTCATGTCTCAAAGTCAAACTAACACTGCGGCATCACTGAGAGTTAAACTTTAATAAAATGATCAGCGTTGCTGCTTTACCAGGTGTAACAATTAAGTTTAACTCCAGGTATCCATGCAAACAGAATGTATTAAATTTAACTGAGTGGGACGTTAGCAGGAAGTTAGCTCGCTAGTTTCCACCTAAAGATGATATACCATGTTCTGACTGAGAGATTTCTGAAAAAATTAAAATGTACAGCTTTGCTATCACTTCCAACATAAATGAAGACAGAAAACTAAACAGCAGTGAAGTTGGACTAGCTGGTATATAGTGATGTGCTACGTGATTGCTAGCAACACAGCTATGCTAGCATAACATAACAACAGTGAACTGGCTCTATAAAAGTTAAGGCAAGATTCCAGATGGTTAGGGACAAATGCAATCACATGACAGGATGCTGGAAACAGACCAAACTTCAGTCAGGAGAACAACTAAGAAAATCTATCCACAATAGGAGGTTAGTCATGAATATACTGCGACAACATGGGAATAGAGCAGCTGCGAGAGAATTCAACATTAACTAGAATAATAAAGGATAAAGAGTAACAGGATCACAATCACTGGTACGGAAGTGGTGGAAGCAAGAAGAATGAGTTGAGTTTGACTTATCCAGTGTAGCAAACTCCTCAGTAAGGAAAATTGCTATTGGCTATCCTAAAAGTCGCTAAATGACGTCATCGCCTAATTTGCACAATTCATCCTGCCTATTTAATTGTAACAGACACTGTAGGAGAGAGAAATAACATCGTGGAAGAGACATAAAGTGAGTAACCTCCCCCCCCAAGAACCCTAAAAATATTTAGAATATTTAGAACTACAAATTAAATTTCTCTCTTATTATTGTTTTCAATAATTCCAACCCTCCTCCTTTACACAGACTTGGGACCGGCAAAAGTGACCCGAAATAGGCACACTGGACAACACTGGACTTATCTGACTGCTTTGTTTCGCTTAATGCGCCTTATAATCCGGTGCCCCTTATGTATGAAAGCAGACTCCTTCATCGACAGTGCGCCTTAAAATCCAGTGCGCCTTATGGTCTGAAAAATACAGTACTTTGTCCACATTTCTGTAAGTCTATTGGTTGGTGAGGTTGGATAATGGGATTTTACTTTTTGTTTTATGTGCTGAAGATGGCTACAGGGATCGGGATCGCCGCTCTCCCACATACTATGATGAGTCGGAGCCAGAGGAGCCCTTTAGGATCTTTGTGGCTCTCTTTGACTATGATCCTCTGTCCATGTCTCCGAACCCGGATGCTGCTGATGAAGAGCTGCCCTTCAAAGAGGGGCAGATCATTAGGGTGGGAGTTTCAAGTGCTTTCATGTAATGCATTCTTTTTTTTTTTTTTTTTTTAAGGTGAATTCATACTGCTAGGTAAACTATTAAACCAAGCATAAATGTCAAATGGATAAAGAAAGTAGTAGTAGCATGAGCTTTAAACATTGCTCTTTCTTATCTACCAGGTGTATGGGGATAAAGATACTGATGGGTTTTACAGAGGTGAAGTGAAGGGCAGGATGGGTCTGATCCCCTGTAACATGGTGTCAGAGATACGAGCAGACGATGAGGACACCATGGACCAGCTCATCAAACAGGGCTTTCTGCCGCTCAGCACACCTGTGGATAGAATAGGTACCACAAGAGCATACACACCCTCACAAATAACAACCATGTACAGCTTTAAAAAAAATGGTTAGATATTGTGAGAGAAAGCATGTAACGGGACGCTTCCTGTTAAAATGCCGTTTACAATTACCTTCAGAGCAAAACAGAAGAGGCCTGCGTCGAGATCAGGCCTCCAGGAGGATGGTGGCTCTGTACGACTACGACCCCAGGGAGAGCTCTCCTAATGTTGATGTTGAGGTATTGTTTGCTGTAAAGGACAAACTGCTCAATGCTTAAATGTTTATAGTGTAACGCACAAATATCTAACCAGCTACTACAACACACCTAAACACTTTTATATGTGCATAATTTGGTTCACAAATATATAGAAATGTGATTGTTACACAAAACCACAAAGATTGTCCAAAAATAGCACTTTTGTACTCCTTAATTCAGTCTGTTTAAATAAACTGGAACAAAAACTGGATTTTACTTTGTATTATTTGTGTATCCCTTTCTCTCTATCTCTCTAATAGGCTGAACTCACATTTTGCGCTGGTGACATCATTGCTGTGTTTGGTGACATTGACGAAGATGGTTTCTATTATGTGAGTGCTTGTCCATGTTTTTGGGGTTTCTCCTCGAGAGAACTCCTCAAAATTTGTATTAGGCACCATTTTTGATTAAACTACTCGAAGTGCTTCACCAGGTCTCATTCACACAGTCATAGATCTAAGTGCTTTCTATCTAACATTTACATCGGGCAGCCACTTGGGGTTCAGCATCGTATGCGTGGATATTTTGGCTTGCTAACTGGAGAAGAAGGGATCGAACCAATAACCTTGCGATTAATAGATGACTCTTAATAGATGCCTCTTCTGCTTGAAGCTTAGTGGTTCTGGGCCTGTCATCTGGTGTGGTCTTCTGCTGCTGTAGCCCATCTGCTAATTTTAACATGTTGCGCTCTACTGCAGGAACATCAGACTCGTTTAAAATCAAGCGAGGAAGCAGTAAGAAAATCTGTAAAACATGAGAATACATTTAAATTTAAAGCTGACCACCTTATGTTGTACTGTATACCTTGGTTCCAATGAATGGCTATGTGAGTTACTATTGTATGTCTGTTTGAAGCAGTCTGGCAATTTTTCCTCTGATCTCTGGCATCAAAAAGGCTTTTTTCTTCTTTTTTTCACAGAGAACTGGCTCTCGCTGGACATTTTCTCTCTGTGGGAACATTCTCTGTAAACTCTAGAGATGGTTGTCGTAAATCAGCAGTTTATGAAATACTCAGACCAGCCCATCTGGCTTCAGCAACCATCCCACATTCAAAGTCACTAAAATCTCCTTTCTGATGCTCTGAACTTTAGCGTATCATCTTGGTCACATCTACATTCCTAAATGAACTCAGTTGCTGCCAGTTAGATATTTGCATTGACAAGCAGTTAAACATGAGTAGCTAACAAAGTGGCCGGTGAGTGTACTTGAAACAGATGGGTAGGAAGATGTGAGAGACATGATTCAGATCAATTGGAGGCCTGACATATGTGATGTAAATGTATTAGATGTGTTTGGTCCACAGAATGGATTACATTATGTTCAGTTAACTGTGGCAGCTGTGCAGACATAGCATAATCTTATGAGTTGGTATTCTGCCAGTGAAGTTTATGCCTTCTCACCTCTCTTCATTTTTTTCCACAGGGTGAGATCAATGGTCACCGCGGTTTGGTTCCCTCTAACTTCCTGGAAGAAGTGCCTGATGACGTGGAGGTTTATCTGACTGATACTCCATCCCACTACCCCCAGGAAGAGCCCGCCAACCGGCCTCCTGCCAACTCCATCCCCGCCGTCTCAGAGAGCAAACGGGTACATCATCATCGCCGCTCTCAGCGCTAGGCCCTGTGTCCATACGTCCTCTCTTGATTTTCGTCTCTCGCTTCCTCCACTTGCCGTCTGTGTGCTGTTCATTGTGTGTGTTTGTCCATGTGGTGACAGTGGTGACTCTATACAGACTAACAACTCCCTCTCCACCCTTCACCCTTTGGAGGGGGGAAAGGGGACAAAATCCGGTGTTAACACCTTTCTGAGTCTCAGAGAAAGGAAGAAGCAAAGCCTGACATGGACAGAGAGGATAGACTGTGGGAGCTCTGCAGGTGGTATATGCATGTAACACTGGTTAAGGGAGGACTTGAAAAAGGCTCATTCTTTACACAAGATAATTTGGGGCCTCTTTGCACTGAAACACAAAATCAAATTGTGGTTATGTATTGTATTATTAAAGATAAATATATTAAGTGCTTTATTAACACATAACAATTGCTACCCAATGACACTGAAAGAAATTATATTGAGAACAAAAAGACAAAAGCATGCCTTTTTCAAACTTGATACATTTTCTAGCAACTTTCTTGGCTTGACTGCTGTATTTCCTTGAAGAGGCTTTGTTTCTTTATGTATACTGCACACACATCAGATCTATTTTTCAGCCCTGGTGACAGTGGATATGCCATGTTTGCTCTGAGCTCGAGAGACAAAAAAAAAAAAAAAATAACCGCAGCACTGAGACGTCCATACTGTACTGTTGTTACAATGGAACAATAAAAAGAAAGCAATTGGATATTAAACACATTCATGCTCTGTGTTCATGTGTGTTGTTGGTGGTGTTGTTGTTTTCAGTTGTCATAGTGATGTGGGTTTTACCGACAGTGACAGTGCTGCCACATCTGATTTCTTTTTTGTTTTTCCTCACCCGCTTGGCAAAACAAAAAAACAAACAAGCAGAGGAAGATTGTTCATTTCACACCATAAATGGCTCTGTCTGCCTTGTACAGTAAGTTGGCAACTTGAGATACCAGACTCGCTGTGCTAATGCACACAGCTTGTTGCAGCAGAAGCTGTTTAAATGCCATGCAATATTACGGAGGCGCTTTTCAAGTCATTGACTTGTTTCATGATTCGAATCAGGCAGATTTGTCTCTTTGTTTGATTTTTAGCTCTCTGTTAAGTGACTCACTAAAATATTTGACTCACATTAGTGGGTAGCTTCCCTTCTGTCATCCATAGGTGTTATAGTTACAATTTGGAATAGATTTCAGATTTCATTATAGGACGATATCTTTATCCGAAATAGCAGCTGCTGCATTAGATGGGAAGCCTGGTATCTACAGTTGTGTCCCTGGGTGTTGTACCGTATCTGACTGTACTGTATACTCCCTCATGGCCTACTGATGATGGACTTCTTCAGCTCTGTGGTGTGCTGATGTTGTGCTCAGCATTTGATGGCTTCTTCCTCAGTTTGATTTCTGTGTGTGTGAGAGAGTGTGGACGAGGCATTACACAATGTTTTGCAGACCCTAAACTGTTTGTGGACTCAGTTAATGAGGACATGCATTATGTACAGGGACACAGAGCAAGCCTAAATAACACAAAAAATTACTTTTTTTTTTAGGTTGGGATTATGTTAAATGGCAGTTAGGATTAAGGTGAAAATAATTCTGAAGGAAAAGAAGAATTTTATCTGAAGTCATGTATTCGTGTGTAAAAACATCTTTACTATCAGTTTTATCCAGATTAACAGGCAGAGTACCTAGGTTTGGACAGCATTACTCTGAAATATCAGTTTTTACTCCAGAGAAATAATAATGTAAAATAGTATAGAAAATATTAAACTTTTATATTAAGAGTTAATATTATCAATTGCTGAAAATAAACACTGAATATTTCATATAGAACTAGAAACCTTTATTTTTTTAGTTACCTTTTGATCTGTGAAAGAATCCTTGAATCTGAAGCATGCCACATCAAGTGAGTTATTTACATGCTGTCAATCAAACATAATCGAACCCAAAACATCCAAAATTAAGAATTTTTTTTTCATTCCTCATAAATTTGTTTTCAGGGGTTTTGAGATATAACCACCAATAATGTAAACTACAGTACTGTGCAAAAGTCTTTATATTTTGCCAGGAAAATGGGATATGAAGTGATTTACTGAAATATCTGCAAACAAAGGAAATAAACTATGTAAAGGAGAAAGCAGTTTGCATAATTCTAATGAGGTTTAAAGTTAAACATTTGGTCTGACTGCCGTTATTCTTCAACACAGCCTGAAATCTCTTACCCAAGCTTTCTTGTCATTTTCAAAGTAATCTTTAGGAATAGTTCTCAAAGGCTTCTTGAAGCACATTTAAAGCTCTTCTTTGGATGTTTGCTTCCTTTTGTTACATTCTGTGTTAATGTGAACCCACACAGCTTCAGTAATGTTGAGTTGCAGCCTCTCTGCTTTACAGATGGTCATCGACACCGACTCTTTCCTGATCTCCCCTGTACACATTGATGACAACATCTTAAAACATAAATTTCAAATTTGGATCGCACCACAACACCCTTTTCCTCTGATTTCCAGTACAGTTCTTTTTGTGTAATATGGGATACCTCAGTCTTTACTCCCCGTTTCCCTTTCTTAAGAATGGCTTTTTGACAGCTGCCCTTCCATTGAGGCGATATCTGATGAGGCTTCAGTGAACAGTAGATGAATCTCTCAGGTCTCTGGTGGATTTTTTCTTAAAGACACGCATTTAAGAAACTGTTCCTCTGCTGTAGAAAGTTTTTTTTTTATTTTTTTATGCCTGACACTTCTTTTGTCCCCCAGTTGTCCACTTCAGATTTCTTTAAGGACACTCCATGAGATATGCCATTTTTTTGGCTAGTAGCTCTTTGGCAATCACCTTCCATCTCTTTTCTTCCGGTCACTCAATTCAGGGCTGCGGAGAGTGGAAGTCTATTTCAGCAGTTATAAAGCAAAAGGGAATGACCTTCTCGTTGAAAAAAAAAAAGATTGTTTTATGTCTGTCAACTGTGTTATTTTTGCTTTTTTTTCACCTGGATTCAACAAAAGAAATAACAAATTATGTATTTTTTCGAAGTGTCAAAGTGCTAAGTTCACAACTGGTTCATCCCTCGAGTTATTTATGCTTGAAAGATTAACGAGTCAGTGTTAAGTGGCTTAAGAAAATAACACCTAATATGGTCAGGTACAAGGGCTGGACTGTAAATGAGTGGAAAAAGCAGCCAATGTCTAAACAACTTTAAAAGGGCTTTAGAAAGCCCGAAGAACTAACAATTGAGACCACTTTAAAAATGTATAAGAAAATCTGGCTCTGAACATATTAAAAAAAAGGAAAATAGCGGAAAATTATGAATACAGTGAGGGACATTATTGTAAATCTATTAAAAAACAAAATTGTTTTTCTGAAATAGGCTAGAAAGGGAGCTAATTTTCATTCTTTTTTCATACTCAAGGAATCTGATCGAACTTAAAGCAGATGAAGTGTTTTTTAAACAGCGTTTAGCCGAGGAAACGCAGAGGGAAAGGCTTAGAGTTTCAGTATGAAAGAGTTGGTTCATTTGTAATATGCTGCCCCCATGCCTCCATACCTCCCCACCACTTCTCTTCGCAGGCTACCACAGAAACTACCGAAGCCGTCAACAATGACACCACACCCGTCCGGGCGCCGTCCCCGATTGTTCGCCCCCTCCTCCCTGGAACCATGAGGCCCCTCAGCCCTACAAGGGGTCCCCACGTCCCAGTGGACCCCCGGGACTCTCAAGATCTGGCAAACAAGAAGAAGAAAGGACTGCTTTCCAAGGGAAAGAAACTCCTGAAGAAACTCTCCCCTGTGAAATAAAAGAACACAGAAACAAAATTAATGTACAGTAAGTGCTCATGCTGGGCTCGGTGTATTGCATTCATACAATCAACTCTGATCTAACAACACATGACAGAGAGGATGTGAGCTGTGTCTCCTTGACTGCTTGAGCCTATTTCAGTGCAGTGATATATATATATAAAAAAAAAAAAAAGGTGGCCACAAATCGATTATGTACAGTGCAGTGCCAAAATCAAGAGCGAGGTCACTTGCAGACACAAAATCGTGTAACTATGATGTATTTTAAATCAAGGGGGTGATTAAAAAAACAAAAACAAACTAGGATTTTCATGACATGTATTTCTTCTGTTTTTGTTATCATTAGGCAAAAGTAATTCGTACATTTTTTTAAGCAGGGTATCAAAGCATCTGGTTATAAAACTTTCCAAAAGACTTTTCTCAGCAAAAGAAATTAAAAAAATAAAATAAAATGTTAAAAAAAAAATGGAGTATTGATGTCACTACAAGGGAGCAGACACCATGCTCCTCCAAGAAAATCTCAAAAAGACTACACTGTTATTGAGGCATTGTGTGAAGTAATGCTGGCTGCTAAAAAAATATTACAAAATCCTTTATTCAGTGCAATATCATAGAGAGATGGTAGCATATGTGGGAATAAGCTTTCCACTTGTACCTGTGATTCAGCAGAGAGGATTTTTTTTCTGAGATGAAAGGACTTTGCAAGAGAAGAACAGATTGGCAACAGGGCATTAACGTCAGAAACACCAGGCAAGTTTAGCTGTCTCAGTGGCCTTTATGAAACAATATGAGCACGACATTCCTAGTTTGATTGCAAGGTTGACTTAACTCCAGGGTTTTTTTTCATGACGGGCCGCTTGTGCTTTGTCATTTTTGAGAATTAAACAAAGAGCGGTAATGTTTGTTGTCATCGCTGTCAAACTGTCATGAAACGCCTAGTTCAAGACGAAATTTTGTGTTTATCTTCCTATTGCACAAAGGTGGGTGTTTTGTCGGACGACTGGTAAATGATATATTTTGTGTGCCTGTGTGTGCGCGCGTGTATACTACATGTATGTATGTGATGCATTCATATTTTGCACCTTTCATGTTTGCTGTTCACTTGCTTTATCTTTTTTTTTTCTGAAGGAGAGGCCATGTAATTGTTGGTCCTGTGATCTCGTGGTGTGCTGCTACCTCCATTGGCTGTGCATTGTTTAGCTTATGTGATGTTCACTGGTGTTCAAAGACAGTGGATCGCCACAAAATGTCACATTTGTAACCCAGATGTGAATGATGTTATTATTAACTTGCTAACACAATCGTTGATAGTAAAAGCAAAGCTAGTTATTATTAGACGAGTGCAGTTAAACTTTTCAAAATGTACATTTGCAACCTTATAGACGGGTGAGGACAAAACTATTAGTCTCCCATGAAAGATGCCACTTTTTAAAAAAAAAAAAACCCCCCAAAAAAAACCCAAAACGTGCTGTTAAACATGGCAAGAAATTTTTAACACATCTTTTCCAAACATCCAGGTTTTATTTTGTATGCTTACATTATTTTACTTTGCACACAGAAACAAAATTATGTCACAAAAACTAACAGGGTCAAAATTATTAGCCCCTCTGATGCTAATAGTCAGGTGTATTTCTTTTTTGCAGTTTTAGTTGTAGTTTTCAACAAGTCTCGCAAATGTCTCCTGTGCAACACGAGCCTTTTTTTCTTTGGCAAATCTCTCCAGTTCCTCCAGATCTCACGATAGATTTTCAGGGGGGTTCAAGTCAAGGCTTTGACAGGCCAGTCAATAACTTTCACTTTGGTCTTCAGGAGGGGGTTCTTCACCAGGAGTGATGTATGTTTTGGGTTATTGTCCTGTTGGAAGACCAAGGAACGACTCAGACCCAGTGTTGCTGTTGAATGCTTGAGGCTTTGTTCAAAATCTTAACAAAACCTGTCTCGATGATGAGATTCCCATCTCCAGACACATTGAAGAATCCCCACGGCATAGTACTCCCACCACTGTTTCACCGTGGGAACAGTCTTCTTTGAGTTGTTCACCTTGTCCTATGCATAGTTCAGTGTTGTTTGAAGATGTATTTTGCAATGAAGTGGAATTTTTCTTGGTTTGCAACCTCGCAGTTCATCCCTGTGCAGGGTTCTAGTGACTGGCTTCTTTGACTTGGCTAAGTCATTCACTGTGGTCTTTAGATGCACCTCTCACTGTTTTTCTTTCCAGGGTTTTGGAAATCTTTCACTTCCTTCAGTATCTTTGCTGTGTTTCTTTGTTTTGTCGGTCTTTGAATTTCTCGGTCCAATTCTTGACACTTGGAAACGCTGTGATAACTTCGTATATCCATCTCCTGCTTCGTGAGCATCAACGATTCTTTTTCTTGAGTCTAAACTGATTTTTTGGTTTTAGTGTGATGCTTTTTCAAGTGACAGCTCAAACTTTTGCTGAAGTTTTCATACAATGAGTAAATTGGAAGACAACCCTTCCAATAAGTCGATAAGAAGAAGACACATTATTTTAAGCTTGCAAATAATATCGACCCTGGTCATTTCTGTTTTCTGAAATAATTCTGTTATTGTGGGCAAATAGAAATAATGCATGCTTTCTTAAGAAAACTAGTATGTTTAGAAACAGTATGTTGAAAATCTCTTGATCTGTTAAAAAAAACAACTTGGGAACATTTTGAGGTAATAGTTTTGCCCTCATCTGTAGCAGCCCATCTCTGTAGATGATTAACTTGTGTTCAAACACAAATTATGACTCAAGTTTACAGATTTTTGTTTTTCAGGCAACTGTAGATGCCACATATGCCAACATTTCTTATTAAGGTTTGGGTGATGCACTTTCTTTTGAAACCAGTGAGGGACATGCTCATAAAGCCTCATAAAGCCTCATAAAAACTGGAAATCAAAATGTTAAGATGTGCATTGTTCTCTGGTTTTGTTACATCTACCTGCTGTCTGTGGAGAGAAATATGAATTTTTGTATCATGACCTGTACTTTCATTATATAAAGAACTATACTGTGCTGAATCAACATGTTAGCTAATATGCAGCTATTATATAAGAAGATATGGTACATAATAGATTTTTACTTTATTCCCATGATATTGAATTATATAAAAAACAAGTATGAAGTGATTCCACTTAATACAGTCAATATTTTATTGCTTTTCTGTTTGTTTGTTGACTCTCTGAATGTTTAATATGTTTAATCAAGTCCTCAAAAGCAAATTTAGTTGCACAATGCCACTGAAAGATTGCCACCATTAAAGTATGATCAGATCAGCAGAAGCTTAATATCCTGCAGATTGTTGGGCCGACTGTCTAATTAGTCAGTTTCTTATTCAATGAATTCTTAGTGTTAATGCTGCACAAACAACAGACCAGGCTTCACAGAGGGAGAAAAATATAAAAGAATCAGAAGCTGAGTTTTTGTGTGTAATTGGTGAAAATGAATGCCAGACAGTTCATTTTCTTTCTCTTCTCTTTTTAGTAGTTTGAAAGTGGCTTCCTGGGTTTAAATTATATCCTTTGGTGGTGTGGATATCCTCTTTGATGGGGAAAATGTAGCTTAGCAAGCTGAACAAATTCAAAATGAAACTGTTGCAATGAAGCAAAAAAAGGAAGAAAACACATCTTATTTTTTCTCTGTGCTTGCAAACACAAATTTATTTGACTTTTTATGGGCGAGACCATTTTTCCTGGGTTTTGTCTTTTAAACATTTAAGCGTTTCCATATATTTCTTATGCTCAAACTGGCTGGTGTAATGAGATCCATCCCCCAGAAATGGACTAGCTTTAAATGGCAACCCACTGCTTTACTTTTCAAGGTGACAGGCGTGTGTTAATTTGACAACATTATTGAAATAAAGTCTTAAAAATGAACTTGAATTATTGAAAGAAAGACCCCGCTTCATCTATAAGCATTCTGTGTGCTTTGGAGAGGATTACTGGAGCTCACAAACATAATTACTACCTGGCATAGCTTTAAAAAAAAGACTAAGTTTCTATTATTATATTTAGTTATAAACATTTATTATGTCCCAATCATCTTCTGTGTTTCTTATGTGAAGTTGCATTTAACAGATGAGCCGGATGTGGGTTTGTTTTGTGGCACAGGGTTCCTTCATTCGTGAATATTGCTGAGGGCATGCAAAGACATGAGAGGTTAGCCAAAGGGGAATTTAGGCTGGCAATCAGTTTACATTTCATTATTTTCCAAAGCTGTTTATGTATAGTTTCACTTTCAGTCTTTCACAATGTTGAAATTATATGGTGTTCCAATACCAAATCATTCACTTGTGAATGGGCGTAGTGTTTCGAAACGCTGTAGCTCTTTTGTACTTCGATTCATTTGTAGATAATTTGTAAATGTTTCTACTTGATTTTACGACAGCCTTTTTTTTCCAGTGCACTGAGATTTCCTCTCATTGTAAAAAAACAAACAAAAAAAAACTGCAAGCATTCTCCATAGTGTCCTTTGAAATCACATGTATAAGCCCACCGTATGTGCTTGCTTTGTGAATCAAGATAAAACAAAAACAAAAACAACAAATCAACGAAAAAGAAGAAGAAAAAGAAATCACTGGACAGTATTTATGGTGATTAACTATGTGTGGGTGTGCATGTGAAAAATACAACTTTTATAACCAAATTAAATTTGATATTTTTTAAAAACTCGTGTCATGTGTTTTTCTTTACATGGCAGGTTAGATTTGCAGTAGTTCCTTGTTAATATAGCAAACAATAATAATTCTTAGGCGACTCTATAGTAATGACTACAGTAAGTACATCACGATACACATGAATATTATTTCTATTTTCTGAATGAACATTTCTAATTATATTTTCTTATATTCTGTACCAATGAATCTGATTTGCTTCTCTAAAATTCTGCCCCACAAATTAGTATGACTGAAAAAAAAAAATACAAATACACTGAAATTAATTTAGATATGTTGGCATCTGGAGATTTATCATGAAAGAAAACCTCCACGTGCAGGTTCAGCTTCATCATACAAAGTCACCAAGTCTACAAATGTAAACCATCACAATCCACAATTACTCTTTTAGCTGATTATGAACTCACAGAGCAAAGCCGCTCATCGACTACTCCACAAAAATCCTGAAGTGTGCCTTTAAAGCAAATATAATGCTTTATCACTCTCTTTAAGATGGCTTTGCTCTGCCCAAACAAACAAAATGATCAAACTTTGGAGAGGTTTCCACCAAAGTGTGCACCATGTGTTGGTAACTAGGTTCCTTAAAAGAGCATGAACTGCTGGTTAGATTTAACAGTGACCCAGGGAGTAATCGGCAGCAACAGGTTGTTGTTTTGATAGAAAATCCCCAAATCAGCTTTGGAAAATTCTCTTTGATGCTTCATCCTTATTAACGGATGACAAAAACAGGATGACAGTGACAGAATATTAGCTCATGCACACATGCTTGCATAGTTTTTGCAGAATATACTATGATTAAAAAACAAAACAAAACAAAATAATTTTAGTTTACATAAGTGACCAAACGCTGAAGGGACATGACAATATAAAGTCACATAGACCTAGTTGGCAGTTCCAAGAAATTATTTGCTCTGAATGACCATACAAATTATGGTCATTCATTTGAGTCTCACACATACAGGGAAAGATCAGGGTTTTGGTTGAAATAGAGGATCTTTGTTGCCACATTTCCAATTATAAATAGACGGTCAGAATTACCATTTGCCACTAGATGGTGCAATAAATCACAAGAGAAGGTAACAATGATTTTTTTAAAAATTTTTTATGAAGGATAGTCACAGTGGATCACTTATAATTGTAGAACTGACTGTTAACCTTAAATGCTTTGCTTAAAAAACACTAATGCAGACATTAACTGCAATATAGAGTCTGCAGGAAATAACTGAAGTACTATTAAGTACTATTCAGAAGTGAAGTGGCTGCAACAGCTGGCCTGGGTTATTACTGACTCTGCATTAATTTTCACTTTAATGGAATGGAAGTGAAAAAGGTTCATCTCTGTGAGCTTCGGCAATTGAGTCAAAGTCTTTGAATTTGAATTGCAGTGTTGTCAAAGTTTCTGATTCAGTAAAGATAAGTGAGGAAAGTCTTCAACAAGGAACAATACTTTAGAGAAATGGCTAACTAAAGTTAACATTTAGGGAATGGAAACGAATTATTATGCCTGTATTATTATTTATAGCTACCGAGAAATTGTTTGCTCAAACATGACCACGTGCTTTTGTCTCATCCCAGTTACAAAGCGACACCCCTGCTCTCCCCTTTCTCAGAAACACATGCAAATGTATCAATATCACCGTGCTCCCCAAAAATATAGGAGTCAGGAGGGGAAAGAATTTGAAGGTGACAAGAATATTGTCTTAGGTACATTTTAAATTGAAAATGCATAAACAACAGACTAATATTTACCTTTTATTTCCTCCATTCTGCTCTTATTAGGGGTTTGTACAGCTGCTGTCGTGCTGTTACACAACAATCCTCAGGGGGGCAGCAGTGATTTTTAGTTGGATGCTGATAGTACATGTAGAGTGTAGTTAAGTAATGAGTTATATCATACATGCACTAACAAACCAGTGGATCTCAGGAATGATTTTAATTGGGTGTCACAGAGAAGCTTTATACCACAAAAATCTCAAATGGCTGAACTTGAGGAAAAGTTCTTCAGCCCTTTTCCTCCCTGCCTCTAGCAACGTCTTACACATGCATAGATATTTCATCATTCGCTTAAACTGAATATTGACTCAAACAAGGGAAAATCCCCCCCCAAAACTTTGAAGACTGAGCAGCACGGTTGGAAAATACTGCAGTCTTTCACAAGAGTTTTTCTGAAATGCTCATTCTGTTCTCAGGGAGGCAAGAAAGAGAGGAGATTGAATTTGTATATCAATGAATCCATGTTTTCTTGCTTCTAATATATTTGCCTTTTCCTGTTCTTCCCCTTGCCTACCTCTCTCACACGGCCCCCTTCCTTTACTTCCCCACCCCTCCATCCACCTCTTCTCCGCTCTTTCTCCTCAGCTTGCTCTTGCTCTTATTTTTTCCTCGCTATCCAACTGATCTATATTGAGCTGTATGTCTCCGGAGTCCCCTGGGCCAATGGATGTTTAAAATTCTTGCCAGTTGTAACCTCTCTATCACTCGCTTTCGTCCTGCCTGGCTCCCCACCACAGGGGGGCATAAGGAGACATTCATCTTCTGCTGGCCTTTCTGAATATTTTACAAAACCTCTGACTGCCAGTTAAACACTCCACGTCCATTTGACCCTCCTGCCCCCAAATCACAGCACGGATCTTCCAGGTGAAATATTTTAATGTGACTTTGATGTACTGACAGAACTTTTGTCATGCAAAGAGTCAGGGATTTCTTTTGAAGTCTCTTGGCTTGAATATATTTAAAGATGTGCTGTAAAAAGAACGTTTTATTACATATGTCACATGTATTTGATGATTTACCAACTTAGAGAGCCCAGAAGACAATAAAACAAAACTGCCCAACAACACAAGAGCAATAAGGTATGTACTGCTCTCCTCTCCCATTTCTTCTGCAAGTAGACTTTTTCACAGCAGTTTTTCTTTTTGTTTTTGACAATCTAAAGAACAGAATAATTCAAGTTTAGGTACAAATGTTTAAACTGCCTCAAGGCCCCATTAATGAAGCATAAGTAATTACCAAACAAATTCACATTAATCAAATGATCAGAAACTAATTGCTACACTGTAAACCTGCAGCTCTTAGTCCCTAGAGGCGCCTGCTTAATTTGCCTGCAGTAACCCAGCCTTGCAAGAGAAAAAAAAGAAAAGGAATAATTTCTTGTCTGGCTTAAAATGCCACAGACGTACACTACCCGCACAAGTATTAATGGAATTTATGCGCCAGAAAATGCAAAATATAGCCGGATGGTATGTTATCTTTTGGAGCTGTATGTAGTCTCTTTTCACCTTAGGTGAGAAACTTTCAACAAAAAAGCTTGATCACACTGAACAAATAGTTCAACTGTGCGCCCATCCATCCCCTCCAACATTAATGGGGTTCCCAGCAGGTGGTTGGAGGTAAGCTTCTAACCTGTCCGACACAGCACTCTGTGGGAAGGTTGCTGGTTGGAGGATATATCACCTAGCCAGTAACTCAATGGAGGCATCCCACAGGGGCTGAAAACTGATGTTCATGGCAGCCACACTCCAAAAAGAGCATTCATTTGTCATAAGAGGATGGCTGTTGGCTGACGTCAGTGAAGGGAAGAGGCCAGGATACAGGCCTTGCCCTGGTGATTTATCTTTGGCTAAGACTGCTTGAAATGGGAGACATCCACAGTGCATGACTAGGCTGAAGAGCTCTGGGAGCTCCAGTGCAATGACTGTTGAAGAACCTGGCTTTTCTTTAGCCAGCTATAGGACTACTGTAAGTGTCATTACGCAGGTGTGACGACAGCTTTATGTTCGGAGACTACACTTGAGTACTCCCCAGAGATTTTAGCAGAGAATACAGAAGCAGTTTGCAATGATTTCCACTCAGAGGGATTGCATATGGCTGCAATTGACTTGGTTGTTTTTGGGCCGCTTTTTCCATTCATTCGTTTGGTTCATGTGATCCCTGCCATATGGGTGAATCCCCAACAGGTTAAAAATGAGTTGAGTTGATTTGAGCCCTGCTTTATACATCGATGAAAGCAAACTTTATTACTTTTTGGCTCAAGATGAATAAGAAGCAGTATGAACGAACTCATGAGATGGAAAATTGAACTTTTCATTGACCTGGTGATCATGTAATATGTATGTAACCGTGTAACTGTATGCAACCCCTATTTGTTGTTTTTCTATATTTTATGTTTTGGAAACAGACCTCCTAGTCAGCCAGTGTCTTTCTGTGTGGAGTTTTCATGTTCTCCATATTCATGCTCCAGCTTCTGTCCATGTACTCTGGTTTCCTCCCACAGTCGAAAGACACACAAGCCAGTTTAGATGTGTGTATATGAGAGTGTGTGGCTGGTTGCCATTTGAGGTAATGTCCTTGGGCAGTTTTCCTCATAGTTAACAGCCAGAGTCTGTTCTGGAAAGATCAGGGATTTTTCTTCATGCAATTGTAGTGTACCTAAAGGTTTCCTTTAAATTTCAATATTGCACTCCCTTTGGATCGATTTTCCACAAAGATTATTTGTATTTATTATTTGTATTTCTATTTGTATGCTGATGACACACGAATAATGCCATTTAATCTGCATGACTCCACTTCTATTACTCCAATCTTAAGGACAATTAAAAAACTTTTTCTCTCTTTAATGCAGACTGGAGATTAGGGTTATTTCATGTTAAAATTTGGCAACTATATCAACAGGATGCTTGAATTGCTTTTTTTAAGCTAAGGAACTACACCAAAGTAAAATCCATTCTCTCCCTCTTTCAATGTCATGAACACCACCATGCTAATCTCCTCATAACTGGATTACTGCATTTCACTATGCCTGGATATTGCACTGTCTCATCTGCAGCTGGTGCACAATGCAGTTGCAAGTCTTCTAACTAGTACCAGAAAAAGAAAAAAGCATTACACGGGTAGTCTGCTCTCATCTGCTTTTAACTGTTCCAGGTTAATGAGTAATGAGGATCATGGTTTTTGTATTGGCAAATACAACATCAATATGACTCAACATCAATATGATCTGTGGTGCAGCAGATAACTTAACATTGCAGAGACATCATTCATGGGTGGATACAAGTGCGATGAGTGGTGCATACAGTTTTTGATATTTTTTGATTAAGCTTATTATCAATTTGAAAACTAAAATCGGTGGCCATTTTAAAAGATGACTGTCAACAAAAGCAAGAAAATATGATTTTTTTCCCCCAGTAAAGTAAAGTAAACTAGACTTGCCTTGTCTTTGTGTGTCTGTGTAGGTTCTCAGTCATCCAGGTCATGGTAGATGACGTAGATGGGAGCTTGGAAAGAAAAGCAACTGGACTTCTTTAAGTTTCTTGAAGATTTTTCACCTGTCATCCGAGAAGCTTTTTCTTCAGACACACAACCTTTTACACACCTTGGCACCTGTAATGAGGCACATGATCAATAGTGGGTCAACAACCCTCTTAAGGGACACTTATGGCTTAAATACCTGGAACTCTCCACCATTTGGTTTTAGAACTGAAGAAGGTTCTCAGATAAGAGGTGAAACATCTTCAAGAAACTTAAAGAAGTCCCGCCACTTTTGTTTCTTGTCTTAGTGTCATATCATGCATACTCAACCATGTAGAAGTTGACTTTAAAAGTCTGAAATTACTTTTTACCAGTTTGCAAACAGGGGAGTGGGGTCTATGGGTCTTTATAGTCCTCACTGGTAACTCATGTCTCAATCATGGTCATAGAAAATATTGTTCTTTATGATGTACAATTGTCTGTTATTTAGAAGGTCTGTTGTTCAATGCCCAGCTCTTGCAAACTTATGCTGAAATATCCTCGGGCAAAGTACTCAACCCCAAGTATCATCTGATGCATCCATCTCTGCATGTGTGTGTGAATGTTAACAATGTATCTGTGGATGCAGCTTGCAGTGAAAAATACTGAATGTTAGGTGAAAGTAAAAAGGTGTTCGATAAACTGGACTGCAGGACTAAACTAGGAAAAGGGCAAAACACTAACTAACCTCACAAACTTGAGAGTGAAGTTATGGGAGATAGCCTGCCAGCACAGTGGTCATTAGTTGTCTTAAAACAAGATGGTTGTGGGTTTGAACCTGTCCAAAGACATTGTTGGCCGCCTCAGAGCTGAGTCAAGGATAAAGGAGTCTTCATGCACTGAATACATAAGATTCATTGAATCTCACTGGAAAAAATTGGCACCCAGTGAATGTTAAATGTCATGGTTGTATATATCATAGTGGTAAAAGAGGTAAAAAGGGGTAAAAGGTCAATTCCTTCGACCTGCATAGCATCATGCAGCTAAAGCTATCACTGGACCAAAGGAAAAACACATAACAAATGTGTCATTGCAGTTATTTTGTTTTACGCGCAACAAAGAATCTCTGAAGACGTTTACTTACTTATAGTGAAAAGCATATAAATCAAGAGTAAAACCTTCTAAATGCATCCAGTTGGTTGAAATTTTGTAGGAAAAAACAGCACGGACCCCATGCTGCATGATGGCCATATTTCAAGTGACTAATGGGAGTTTTCAATTTAATAGCTCCAGAGGGACAAATATGCAAATTTTGCCACTTGTATCCACTTTTAAAAGATTGTTTCAGTTATCTGTGGCACTACTGCGTTCACTGACACTTTTAAGATATATCTTAAGACATAAATGTTTTCAATGGCCTTAGGCTGTTCTTAGTGGTCTTAACATTTTAGCTTTTAAAGTGCTCTGCCTTGTTCTTTGTATTTCTTTGAGCTTGCCGGTCTATTAATGTCTACATTTAGTTCTTTGGTCGACTCTGGCTGTTTTAAAACTTTTTGCTAGAGAGAGGACCCCAGGACCTTTGTCAGCACTTGAGGAGGAAGAAAACTTCAGCTTTTATTGCCAGCATCTTTCTCATAAAAATGAGAGATTTAAGATTAGTAAACTTTTGAAGTGTCACATCTATGAAGAGATGAGTTATAGATGAGTTAGTGTGACAGATCTGGAAAAGCAATTCAATTCAATTTTATTTATATAGCGCCAAATCACAACATAAGTTGCCTCAAGGCGCTTCAAAGCAGGCACTGAAGCTAACAACAGATGGAATGCACATAACAAATATAATTATTTATGTATAATTAATTATTAATGCAAAAGGAATTGCATGCTTGAAACATCAGACAAGAGCTGAGTATGTTTTAAAACCAGTGTCATTTATAATTTGCAACAGATCTTAATATGCTTAACAGCTAATTTTTTTTAGCATGTATGTTTACAACAATCGCAAGGCAAACACTTACCAATTACTACAAAGACAACATACTGTACATGTAATAACTTGCCAGACATTGCCAGCAAGTGTAGATAAAAACACTGGATGTCATTTCTTCTGCTATTTATCTGTTTCAACAGCTCGGTGAGGCGCAGTCTTCCATTTAAAAAGAAATGTAATAAGGTGCATTTGTGTTCTAAGGTGCATTTAAAACCCAGGAGGGCATGGAGCTACCTGCCAGAGAGCAGCAGGTAAGCGCATGGTCCCTCCTGCTAGCCCTCAATGTCTACGTGTATTTAAAATTGAGAGGTGGGCAACGATGCCAGGGGTGGGGTGTACACCCTGATGGTACTTTGGACTCCGTGTATCGTGCCCACCCCCAAGATCCTATATGTATGTGTAATGAGAGTGTGAGTAATGTGAATGTCTAAGTTGTGGGATAAAATTGAGGCAGAGGCAGCCAGAAGGGGACAGAGGGGGGGGGGTAGCCTCCTCTGCACCCTGGTGACATACCCCTACTCCAAGGCCCTGCATGTGTGGGTGGTTGTGGTGGAGCGGGAAGAGGGAGGCAGCTGGAGATGGGGAGGGAAGGAAGGGAGGGGCAGGTGCCCTTAGAACACACATGCATCAACACTACAATGAGCGGGTGGAGGGAGGTTTGGAGTCTTCTCTCACCCCCATTCTCTGCGACCTGCTGGAGCGGGGGGGGCTAGGAGGAGGAGTTGGCCGTCCGACTGCGGTCTGGAGTGTGGAGCCTCCCTGCTGCTGCGGAGTCGGGGCGGTCTGCCTCCCCCCACCGCAGGGAAAAGGGAACACCACCTGGGTCTGGGTGCAGTTCCCCCCTCCAGGGGCAAGGGTGCACCTAGACCCGGTTTGTAGAGTACGCTTGGGGAGTGTGATGTGTGTACACGTCTCTTTATGTCTGTCTCCACGTTGGTTGAGTGTGGAGTAAGTGCATATGAGAGCATGAGGGTGGGAATGGATGTTTGTTCTGTGTGTGCCTGTATGTCTGTGTCTATATGTCAGGTTGGGTGTCAGAGCGCCACCTCTCTGGGGACATCTCAGGCCCTCCAAGGTTTGGAGGCCTATCTCCCCCTACCACCACTTCCCCTGCCAGTGGCGGACCCCCTCAGACATCGGTGCGTTGGTGGTTCTTTGTGTCCGGGGATGGGCGTCCAGGTACACACCGGCTCACTCCTTGGCGGCCGCTTATCGGGGCCTGGAGCCTGGGGCTCGCTCGGGCCACTTCGGAGGTGGGGTGCCCCCGGCCTCTCGGCCTGGGGCTCGGTCACTCAGGCGCGGCTGGCTGCCGGCGGAGCTCACGGGCTCGTCACTGCAACTCCCCCTGGCTTCTGCTCCGCGGCTGCTGAGTGAGCCCTCATCTGGGACTCTCCTCAGCTCTTTCTGGGACAGTGGCGCGGCTGCCCCTCTGTTGGTCTTCCTTGGTTGGACTCAGCCGGAGGTCGATGCACTGTGGCACTCTGGTCACGAGGCCTCTTGCGAGTGACCCTCGATATGGACTGTACTTAGCTCTACGGGAATGCGCAGCCCTCTGGTGCTTCTCTGGTCTGGACGCCTTTGTTCTCACCCTGGAAGAATGTCTCCTTGGAATGATATTATGCGTTATTGTTGGAATCCCCCCGCCCTCGTACGAGCCGATCTCTTACTGCCACGCTGGAGGACGGGGTGTGGCCCCCCCCACACCCTCTAGCAGATCATTACATCGAAGGAACCTTTTAAAAAAACAAAAAACAAGCGCGTCCATGCTCACAGGTGTACACACGGGTGATCACACCCACAAACTACACCCTTTTTGGCTCCTACCTCAAAGCACACTGTGTTCTGTTGATCTTATGTGCTGCACAATAATGTTTAATATTTAGTATTTACTGTCATATTCACATATATCATTGTGATGTTGTTTATTCTATTACTCTTGTTCTCTTCTGCTTGCTTTCTTTTTTCTTTCTCAGCAGGTGACCCAGGTGATTGATATATGCATTTTTTTTCCTCTGCCCGTTTTGTTGGTTTTTGTCTTTTGCCCTTCTCCCCCGTCCCTCTTCTCAGCTGTTTCTCTTTCCCTCTTTCTTTCTCCCCTTCTTTCCCCCAGTCAAGTCTGTCCCGTATTCAGTAAGTGAAAATAAAATAAACAATAAAAGGTGAATCAAATGGACCATTACGGCAAGGCTGGGATGGTCATTTGGTAAAGTAAATCCGTTGGGCATCTTTCTTTGCCTTTAGACAACAATTCTGATGGCAAAAGAGCCAAACGGGACAGGCCAAAAAAAAAAAAAAAAAAAAAAAAAATGTAAAGTAGTTATGCAGAAGGGTTAATTAAGATGGATTCAGTGTCCTGTACCGCTGGTTCACATCAAGTGACCTCTAAAAACTTTGCGCCACCTGGTAGCCAGCAGCTCTATATCCAAGTACTGCAGTCACAGATGGTGACTCCAGCCACATCTCTTGTCATCTCTAATGACAACTAGGCAGCAGTCGCATGTCCTGGAAAAACACACTGAGATCTGGAGGATGTTAACCTGACTAATAATCTGCAAGTGTCCAGTGTTGGGCAAATCCCATCCAGCAAAAACAAAAACACAAAGCTCGTCTAAATAGAAACTTACTGCCTAGAGAAGTTGCATTGGATGCGACACCAGCAAAACATTAACTACAGGGAGTGCAGAATTATTAGGCAAATGAGTATTTTGTCCACATCATCCTCTTCATGCATGTTGTCTTACTCCAAGCTGTATAGGCTCGAAAGCCTACTACCAATTAAGCATATTAGGTGATGTGCATCTCTGTAATGAGAAGGGGTGTGGTCTAATGACATCAACACCCTATATCAGGTGTGCATAATTATTAGGCAACGTCCTTTCCTTTGGCAAAATGGGTCAAAAGAAGGACTTGACAGGCTCAGAAAAGTCAAAAATAGTGAGATATCTTGCAGAGGGATGCAGCAGTCTCAAAATTGCAAAGCTTCTGAAGCGTGATCATCGAACAATCAAGCGTTTCATTCAAAATAGTCAACAGGGTCGCAAGAAGCGTGTGGAAAAACCAAGGCGCAAAATAACTGCCCATGAACTGAGAAAAGTCAAGCGTGCAGCTGCCAAGATGCCACTTGCCACCAGTTTGGCCATATTTCAGAGCTGCAACATCACTGGAGTGCCCAAAAGCACAAGGTGTGCAATACTCAGAGACATGGCCAAGGTAAGAAAGGCTGAAAGACGACCACCACTGAACAAGACACACAAGCTGAAACGTCAAGACTGGGCCAAGAAATATCTCAAGACTGGTTTTTCTAAGGTTTTATGGACTGATGAAATGAGAGTGAGTCTTGATGGGCCAGATGGATGGGCCCGTGGCTGGATTGGTAAAGGGCAGAGAGCTCCAGTCCGACTCAGACGCCAGCAAGGTGGAGGTGGAGTACTGGTTTGGGCTGGTATCATCAAAGATGAGCTTGTGGGGCCTTTTCGGGTTGAGGATGGAGTCAAGCTCAACTCCCAGTCCTACTGCCAGTTTCTGGAAGACACCTTCTTCAAGCAGTGGTACAGGAAGAAGTCTGCATCCTTCAAGAAAAACATGATTTTCATGCAGGACAATGCTCCATCACACGCGTCCAAGTACTCCACAGCGTGGCTGGCAAGAAAGGGTATAAAAGAAGAAAAACTAATGACATGGCCTCCTTGTTCACCTGATCTGAACCCCATTGAGAACCTGTGGTCCATCATCAAATGTGAGATTTACAAGGAGGGAAAACAGTACACCTCTCTGAACAGTGTCTGGGAGGCTGTGGTTGCTGCTGCACGCAATGTTGATGGTGAACAGATCAAAACACTGACAGAATCCATGGATGGCAGGCTTTTGAGTGTCCTTGCAAAGAAAGGTGGCTATATTGGTCGCTGATTTGTTTTTGTTTTGTTTTTGAATGTCAGAAATGTATATTTGTGAATGTGGAGATGTTATATTGGTTTCACTGGTAAAAATAAATAATTGAAATGGGTATATATTTGTTTTTTGTTAAGTTGCCTAATAATTATGCACAGTAATAGTCACCTGCACACACAGATATCCCCCTAAAATAGCTAAAACTAAAAACAAACTAAAAACTACTTCCAAAAACATTCAGCTTTGATATTAATGAGTTTTTTGGGTTCATTGAGAACATGGTTGTTGTTCAATAATAAAATTATTCCTCAAAAATACAACTTGCCTAATAATTCTGCACTCCCTGTATTTATACAATGCAGACTGTTTCAGATCCTTAAGTGTTTCTCTGAGGCACATATTTAATAACATGTAGTTAATCAGCCTCTGCTGTAAAGTGGGAAACTATTTATTCACCAGTGACACCTGCATGCTTTATGCTGTCACCCTGGCACAGGTGCCACCTCGTAATAAAACATGCACTAGGGTATTGAGTGCAGTGAGTTTATCTGACATACTGCGCCAGTAATTGCTTTAGAGAACGGGTATTTAAGACGGTGTTGGAGAGCGAACTAGTGAAGAAAAGTCTGACCAAGCTCATTAAACCCTGGTATTCTTTACCATAAAACTGATGCCAGCACTTAGTGTGATGCCTCTGGGCAAAAGAACAGCAGGTGGATTCCATAGTTTCTAAATGCAATCTTCCCCCTGGCCTTGCTTTGGCTACACGACACATACTATGGCAAGGGACACCGTGCTATTCCAGTTTAGCCTTTGAACGGTTCAGCCTATCTCATTATAAAATTTTAGGTCAAGGCAGATCTAGTGATACACTTAAAAAAAAGAAAAGAAAAGAGAGACAAAGAGAGAGTTACAAAATTACCTCTGTGATTTTGAATGTTAAGAAATTAAATATGGCCCGAGGGTCTGCAGTAGCACAGAAAAATACATCTAAGCTTAACTTAGAGTCTAAACTCACTAATCTCTAATATGTAAAAAAAAAAAAAAAGCCCTGTAAAAATATTTTAGCATGCAGCTCCACGTAGAGATCTCAAATTGTAAAAAATAAACGATACGTTTGTTTAACAGGGACTTATGGGCCTAAAAAACTAGAGTTAATTTGAGTGACTGCCGATGCTTTGTACCAAGTGTATGTGTGCTGTGACATCACGAAGCGTTTGTGACTGTATCCATCTGCTCCTTCCTACACTCCAAGTAATGTGTAACGCTGTCTATGAGTGAGAACATAAAGCTGACAGCTGGCAAAAAAACGCCCTACAGTTTTCTTTTCTCCACTCAAGACCAAAAGTCAAGCAATGCCACCCTTAAAGGCCGTCTGAAAGTACCGTGTACATGTACGACTAAGTAAGAAAAAATCATTTACTCAGTTACTTTCCCCCCCTCATCCACAAGTGAGTTGTAGAAATCTATGATTATTATATGCTCGAGTCAAGAAGGTCTCTATCCATCCTTAATTTGTTCAATCAAAACTAAAATGCGCATGTAGAAATCACTGATCCCCGACCTTGTATGCATTTAATTTGCCTGCGGCCCTTCCGATTATACCCACGTGGGTCTAGTTAATCTGCCCCGCGGCACATGTTTACTGATTTCTATCATGGTAAGAGCCGTGTCTGATGCTGTCCCACAGTGCCAGCTAGAGCACTGATGTCGGAGGGGGGGAAAAAACTGTCATCACTTAGAGGACAGGGAAGTACATTTAAAACTATTTTTTTCCTAGTTGAGCCTCTACATTCAGAGGAACCAAGACACTCGGCAATGTAATGCTTTGTTTCCAGCGCTGTTTTTCTACCGTGTGCGTGCAGTCACCAAAACTTACCTCCGTGCGTACTGGAGACCAAAACCTGCAACTTCACTAAAATGATGTTTCCCCTTCATTTTCTGTTTCCGGTTGTCGCGGTGGCAGTTTTAACAGCTTTTGAAGGTGAGATTTATGATTGCTTTTGATGAACGATGATCAGTTTAAGCTTTTATTAATGCATTGGTTTGAAGTGGTCTGCTGGATGAGACGCAAATAACGCGTAAATGGAAAACTTTAAATATGAAAACAACTGGGTTGGAACTAGCTCAGAGGCTTCAGCTGTGTTTACAAGAGACGAGTAATGAAGATAAAATGTGTAGCTATTTTATACTCTTGTATATACTTTGATAGTACAAGCACATACACACTGGGCATATTAAATGACTCTGCCGTAGTTTATTACGCACATCCAATATACTTTTGTTTCCTTTTGGCTTTTATCAGCACAAAATTTAAGCAGGCCCCAAAATTGCTATGGAGTTGTCATATTTGCTTGTCATGACTATTTTTTTTTGTATTTGACTGGCTCATAAAGATATAAAGTTGTGTTTCATATTTTTGTAGTTTTGTGGTTACCATCCATGGCCTAAGCCCATTTTGTTATCCCTCAGTCTAAATGAAAGTGACAGCATGCTCTCCAGTGTGCATCAGGAAGCCTCATCTGTGGGATTAAAGAGGCCTGAAGCTGAGGTTGCACAGCTGTTTCTCTGGTTGTTTAAAGATAACCTGCATTGGGAGCCACAGAAAGCAGTCTGTCCCTCTGTGATACCGACAGTATGCGAAAGACTACTGTTTGAGATTGCCTGGGTTTATATCTACCCATGCTATCTGTGGGTGCATTTTTTTCCATCACACATGCATGTGTGACTGCTGCATGTCTGCAACTGTGGAACTCGGCTGTGTTCTGACTGCGTGTCTAAGTGATAGGGTTCAGCCTTTGATATCTTCCCTGCTTGATCACCATGAATATGCATGACAGCCTTATCTTTTAGTCCAGTCACAGTCTGCTGTCTAATGTGTCTGTGAGCCTCTCTGAGTTAGAACTGCCATTTATAACAGTTGTTCAAAATTGCCATATGTGTAATTTTTTTCTGTAATATCTCTGGTTTATATACTTAAAGGGATCCTGCCAGGTCTGACCAGATTACTTTCTGATCAATACATTATTCTGTTAAGCAGCAGTTTTCATGAGCAGCGGGATAATTCTGAGGCTACAGCTAAGAAATACTGTGGATTATTTCTGTCTTTATGTTTTATGCTTCCATTAATTGCATTAAGTTTCACAGGAGATATTTAAACAAGCTGCATTTATAATCTTGCGACAGTATGGGCATAAGTCCCTTCATAATGAACAATTAGCCTATTTTTAGATTTAAAAAGAAGGATAAGATTCGAGCTTTTCTCCTGTGCTGGTTTGAGCAGAATAATGATGGTAAAATAAAGTAGATGGTTCTTAAACTGGAGAGCAAACACAGCTGCCGCCAAAGCCAACAATTTATGATTTTTTTGTTAGATTTTTTTTTTAATTGCATTGTATAAAATCTTTGCACTACAGTCGGGTTATAACAGTTTGAGTACTAATTCAGCAACCTCAGAAGTGAATCAGCATCAAAATCTAATTAGCTGAAATGTGTGCACCAAATGCAAAAAGAAATCAATTCATAGATCTTCAAATGTCTGTTCACAGACTAACATGATTAACAACATTGATTGTACACCCTAACAGTGAATTATAAGTGTACAGTGCACTGTCAGCTAAATTAAATAATTATTAGTCCCAGACAGAGAGAATTATAGCTGGAAATGGCAAATGAGCATTGGTGTGCTTTTGTTTTATCTCAAACCTGCAGACACAAACTAATAATGTAGAACTAAAACTTTTATATTGGCCTGCATGTGAAATTCCTTACATCATTAGTCTGATCTCTGGGATCTATAAGACACTTTTCTTTTCTTGTGTGTCTTTGTTTAATATCCACCCTGACATCTGATTTTCTTTTCCATTCAGCAAGTAATCTAATTTAAATATAAATTTATTCATGAAATATGGTTTGGAATCAGAAAACAATAATATACCACTTCTAATGCGTCTGAAGGAGAGGAATATTTTCTTTTCTAAAAGTTTTTTTTTTGTGAGGTAAGGGAAAGTCATATTCAAAAATTCATATTAATCTTTGAGCACTTCAGCATGGAGGAGGGCAAATTACCAAGTGTCTCTGGCAGCGGGAAGAGTGATCTGTCATATACGGCGTTCTATCTGGACAAACAGTCATCCCACAGAAGTTACCAGACAGGCTTTTTAGCACTCGGATGCCACATTTCCTTTACTGGCTCGGATAGATGTAGTGAATAGCAGAGAATAGAATATCCGTTGCAGGACAGAAATGACGCAGACCTAATTTCCTCGTGTTTTAGAGCTTGAACGTTATAGTGATGTGTATAATTCTCTGTAATAAAGCCACATGCCATGGTTAATCTGGCTGAAAATTTAATCAGCAACTTGTATGCCTACTGGAATTGTTACCATCTGGTCGTATGATATGCAATAAGAATTACCCTGTTTGTCTTTCCTTTTTCAAGCCGCACAGTGTTTTGCTTTAGGAAACGTGAATCGTGTATTCAGGAAAAGTAAGGGAGAACGAAAATTCAGTGAAAGAAAATTAAAAGGCTGTTTTTTTTTTCTTTTCTCTTTTTGATGCAGGAACTATATTCAGAAATAAACCATGTTTGCTAAATGAAGTCATTTAATTGTGTTGAGTCTTGCTCGCCAAGACAGCCAACTGTCATCATCAGTGTCGTGATCCTGACTCTGTCCTTTTGGCGCCTACCTGAACCTCATGGCATCGACCCTTTGCTTTGCTTCTCCAACTCTGATCTCTTTTCAACCCTTCATCCTCCTGTCATCCTGTTTGCAGTTACAGTAGCAAACTAGTTTTGTGAGCAGTAACTGTGCTTGTCGGTAGATTTGAAACCTAAAACTGAACCTTGGAGTTAAAGCATATATATGGAAAATTTCTAACTAATTTCTCTAAAGTCCTAATTCCCCAAACTCATCATTTCACAGGTGCTGAGATTCCAAGAGTGGCTAAAGACACTGGGACATTCACCACTCCATCTCCAGTTTATCCCACCATCAAGTTTCAGGTCCTCAATGTGGACCACGTGTTTGTGAGACAGGACAGTCCACAGCCATCTGGGAACTCTAGCCTGAAAGCTCAGACTCAGACTTTTCTCATCACTGGACCTGGTGCTGGGCTTCTCCAGCCATCTGTCAATGCTTCATTTGGCCCCCTGACTCTAGATGCCTCTATTCCTTTAGATTTGCTCCTCAGTGGGCGCAAGATACTGCCAGTCATTTTGAGCCGCCAGGTTCGTTCCTCATCCCCAGTAGTTAAGATTCTTTTCCACATGCCCACAGAAAGCAATATCACTGCTTGGCAAGAAACAATGGGCTCTCTAGAAGATAATGGGAGGAAAAATGATGGAGCTAAGGCTAAGGATGGAGCTCACTGTGTCACAGCTTATGCCTTCTGGGAGACCAGAGAAGTTCGTGGGGCTTGTCTGGTGTCTCCTGGCGGCTTTTGTGTGGCACAGCTTAAGCCAGAACCCTCCTGGTTCAGCTCAGCCAGTAGATCAGGAAGCTCTAGCAGGGAAGCAGAAAGCACTGACGGCATTAAGGGACTTCAGGGGAACCTTGTGGAAGTCTACTTCCAGAGTCGGCGGGACCAGACTGGCCAGTGCACCCCACAGGATAGCCTGCAACGAGTAGGAGTGGGACGAGGCAGAGACACTGGTGGATCAGGGACACCAATGAGGAGGGTAGGAAGTGTCAGCCTGCTCAAAAGTCCACCAGGGAATCCCACCTTTCTTCGGCTGAGGCTGGGAGGCGCTGTGGTGATCCAGACTTCTTCAAAGCCCCTCAAGTCTGGTGATGTCGCAACGTTCTATGTCTTTCTTGCTAGTACGTCCACCTTGGAAAGTTTCACACTGAGGTGAGAGATATTCTATGTTATGCTGTTCTTGTCTGTTGAGCTATTTGGTCTTGAGTAATGACTTCTCGCCAGACTGAAAGCATTTTTAGTTTTTAAAGTCAGCTCTTGCACATATTACTTACTGATCTATTCAACAGTATTAAATTCACTAAGATCATGTGGGTCGACTATATTCCAAAGTTTCTTACAGTCCTCATGATCTAAAAGTCCTTACAAGAAACTGCGATGAGTCTCTTTTGATTGTCAAATCTGTTAGTATAGTTCTCATACTGTAAGTCGTGACTGCAGATGTCTGAGTTGCTGAAGGTAAGTAAAGTGAAGAAATTTACAAAAAATGATATTTTAGTTTAGTTCTTTTATGAAGTTAAAAGCCTTAGACTTAATTACTCAAGATATGCAGACTCAGACAGTAACAACCTTTTTATGATTTTCATTATTCCTCCAGCCAAGGAGAGACCTGAATGTATGTTTTTAGTTCTGTTTGTTTAGGTGTCACAAACTTTATTAAAAACAGGCAGGGAAGTGGACGAACCCATGCAATTCTGATGATCTGGATCCCTTTTATGAAAATTAAACAGCAAAGCCTTTCCAGCTCCCTTCTTCTTGTGCTTAAAGTGGCATTTAGGAAATGAAACGGAGAAAGGAAAACACTGTAATTACTCTCCAGTCTTGCTGAGGATGGAAAGGAAAATAGTTTAGGTTGAATTACATAAAAATTCATTGTTGCAATGAAACATGCGAAGCATGAAAAGACACTGGAACCAACTGGAATCATCAGGTTGTACGGCATATTGAAGCGTATTCATGAAGGATTAGCTCCATGCATTTAAACTGTTACTTAAGGCACTTGAACACTAATGGGCCTCACCATCAATGCCTTGCAGTTAAATGCTTGAGCGCCAGCAGGACTTGTCTTGCCAGCCACATTCACCGGTTTCACAAATTACTGACATGTTGTATCTTGTCTATGTCAACTTATCAGTTAGTGGAGGACTTACGGGGCGCACTCTTCCATAAACAAGAAAGTAATTGGTAAATGATTCACTGATTTTCGTATCGCAACATGTCAACAGGGTTCTCTGGTTACTTGACTTCATAAATAATGCATCTAATAAATGGAGCAGAAAGACAAATAACTAAAATCTAAAAGGCCCCATTGGCTAAAAGTGAATTTAATATAAATATAGCTCTGCAACACGTAGAAACTCACAGCTGACTTTACAGACTTTTCCCCCTGCTGTTTTTTTTGTTTGTTTTTTTTAAATGCACATCACTTGGTGGAGTAAAACTGTTTATTTTTATCAGAACACTTTGCATCAGTCAATAGTAAAGCCATTGAACTGAGGTTTGTGTTTCCAGCCTGTGGTCTGATTAATGATTTTCTTTGAAATGCAAGACAAATTTCTTTCTAATCCCACGATTTAGTGATATTGTGCTGTCGTCATAACAACAGCGTAGTAATCTGCTGCAGGATGCAAGCAAGTGGAGAGAAATATTAAGATGTGCATATTAATCCATAGGGCACACTGTTACCCTGTGGCTGTGTGTCATTCCCAGTGCTCTTCTCAGATATCAGGCAGCATTCACAAACACAAACATGCCTCCACGCACACACGCAAATGCAGAATCCCACTGACCTGAATGCACCTCTGCTTGCATTGTTGAAATTACGTGAATAAGATTTGGCAGAGAGACGCTGACCCTCTAACATCTGCTCTTGTTTTGACTATTTGCGAGGATTTACAGCCCCTTCACCTGAAATTCCCCAAATTCATACTCACTGACCAAACCAATGACATTCCTCTAGTCAGGTCAGTGATTTTGGTCTGTGTATTTATGACCTGCTGCCACATCCAGAATGAGATTGGACAAGAAGAGGGGACTGAGTGCAGCAGCTGAGTCCAAGTGAAGGCTAGCTCTGAGGAGCTTGGCAAAGTGATTGATTCCTCCTGGGAGAAATCCCAGCTCTACTTCGCTCTTTGGCCCAAGATTGAGTCCACTCCAGCAGAGTTAGGCCAGATAATCTGTGCCCCTGATTGAAAGTGAATTAAGAGGTTAACCCTTTCGGGTAGAGATGATCTGGGCTGCCAGGACTGATTATGTGTATGTTTTGTTTTGGGTTTCTTTGTGCGTGTGTGTGTGGTTTTCCACCTGTTAACCACAGGCAGCTTTTAAAAAAACAGTACAGAGACATAAAACAGTCTGTTCACAGAGGCCGCTTTTGCAGCAAAAAATAATTTTAGGTTACCCGAATGCCTAAAAAAACAAAAGAGGCAAGAGCTTTGCAACTTTTGCAGCTTTAAACAAAGAGATGAAGTTTGGTAAACCAGGGGTGAAGAGTTGCTCAGTTTAAAGGTCGATATCCGCTCTGTCCCCCACCTGTGGTTGTGAACTCTGGGTAGTGAGTGACAAAGACAAAGCGTGGGGATAAAAGTGGCTGAAATGAGGTTTCTCTGCAGGGAAGCCTGTGTCTGCCTGTGAACAAGAAGCGCAGTGATCCAGGAAGATCCTGACGTTGAGTTACTGCCTCTCCACACTCAATAGGAGCCAGTTGAAGTGGTTTGCACCCCTGGGAAGGGTGGTCATCAGGTGCTGTTGTCACTGTGATGCTGAGCTGGGCAAGCAGCAAGAAAATGATTCACTGCATATAGCAAAAGAATACATTTATCCTTGGCTGTAATTTCCCCTAACTAAAACACAGTTTGACTTTTTTCTAAACTATGATCACAATGACAAATTATTATGCCTTAAAAAGGCAGCAAATTAAGATTTAAGGGAAATGAAAGACAAACATCCTCAAAAATTGTTTCATTATTTTAAAATTTGTATTCTGATCTGCCCGACTGAGTCAGTGTCTGCATTTATTGTTTTTCAAACATTAATTAAAATCACAAATGAAAACATGTGCCTTTGGCATAAGAGTTTTGCTTCAGATAGTAATTTCTGTGCAAGTCTTTATCTGGCACGCATTGAATTTTCAGCAGAACAATATGTGTGTGGGTGCCTGAGTGTGTGTTTAAATGTGCCCTTAATTCTTGCCTACTGTATTTTGCCTTTGAAACCGCTCTAACACTGACCTCAGTCTCAGGGGTTATTGATCTGTCTGGTCGCTCTTTGATTACAAATCTGTATTTTTAAGTGTGTGTATTTGGATGTGTGTGTCAGTGTGCTAAGCCTAATGCCACACACTTTTCTGCTGACCCTTATTCTAGCAGGAATCTGCTCCAGTCATCCTGTCATATTGTTCTTCAACTGTTTGAAATCTGATTTGGAGCCGAAATAACAACAGGCTGTTAAAAGAGATGGACTGTTTGTTGTAAAATAACAGGTTTTCACTCCATGTCACTTCTTCTAATAAATGCTTAAGCCTTGCACGTCTTAAACTGATGGCAGGAAGAGTATTTTGGAGTTGACATAATGAAAATGTTGATCTGGCTTCCTTAAAGACGAAGCAGGTGAAGGAGGTTTTAATGGTATTTTCAATGTGTCTACCTCGATATTTTCTTGAAGAACAGACATTCTGTCACAACCACAGTCTATCTGTTGCTCTCTATATATGCTCGTGGGCTGAATTTCACTTTGAACATTGCTGGCACCTTGCTGAATCCTTGAAATTAGAATCTGTCTGCTTCACAAATGTCTGGCCATGCCATACAAAGGTTTACCATTTATTTTGCTCTACATGGGGCCATAATTTACAAATCAAATCGTGAACAGAACAGTACTCTGCAAAAACCTTGAGTCACTCGTTATTTCTTTATAGTTTGCGACCACCTTTTTTCTTCAACACAGCCTGAACTCTCTCTTAGGAAAGCTTTCTTGTAACTTCTTTAAGGAGTCTTCAGGATAGTTCTCAAGGCCTCTTGAAGGACATTCAAAGCTCTTCTTTGGATCTTGTCTGCCTTTTGTTTCATTTTCTCTTAAGATGATCCCACACTGCTTCAGTAATGTTGACGTCACTATCTGTGGAGTCCAGTACATGACTGATAGTGCTCCACTTGTTTTGCAATCCATTATTATTATTATTATTATTATTATTATTATTATTATTATTATTTTACCTCTTTCTTAACCTCCACTTCACATATTGATAACAAATTGAACATAAGATCTGTTGCTTCTGCTTTTCAGTTAAATTCTTGTGTAATTTGGCACCTTCATGTGTAGCCTTCCATAAGAAAGGCTTCTTAACAGCTACCCTTCCACTACGACCATTTCTGATGAGGCTTCAGTGAACAGCAAATGGATCAATTAAAGAGCCACATGTACAGTATCTCTGAATTCCTGGGTCAGTTCTTTGCTGGAATTTTTCCTTCTTCTTTAGGATATGGCTCTCAGATACTATAAATCTGCTATAGATAGGTTTTAAGCTTGCTACTTCTTTTGTCATCTACTTTTCCTCAGATTTTTTAAGGACAAGCTGCACAACATGCCAAGACTTTCAACTAACAGTTTGGGAACTGACTAGGCTGAAAATGAATGAAAACACAACCAGTGTCCAAGGAAAAACTTCCTCCACAAAGCTTGGAGAACTGTTGCTCAAGACCACTTAAAAAAATCCAAGAAAGCCTGGAAGCCCTTGGGAGCAAAATGAATGGTTTTAATGTTTTTTTTTAATCTGAAAAATGTTTCCAATGAGCATCAGAGTAATTTCTCCATAGACTTCTTAACTGCTTTCTTTTTGGAAAAAGAGGGAGTCATCATCTGCAGGTCACTAAAAACAATGCAGGTTTAAGGATTTCTGGTTTCACTTCTCAGACTCATTTCCTTTTTATAATATAATTAGCCAATCATTGCACTTCGAACAGGGATCTGAAGGATTTGTTCCCCAAGTATCACTTTTCAGTTTTCAGATCTGTAACACTTGTGGTGGCTGAACTTATGAGCTAGCTGGGTGCAGCCTTAGAGACAGGGTAAAGAACTCAGCCATCCAGAGGGAGGTCAGCATGGAGCCGCTGCTCCTTTGTGTCAAAAGGAGCCAGCTGAGGTGGTTTGTGCATCTGACCACAATGCTTCTTGGGTGCCTCCCTTAGCGGTGGCTTTCTGAGTATGTCCAATTGTGAGGAGACCCCAGGGGAGACCCAGAACTCGCTGGAGAGATTGTGTATCTCATCTTGCCTGTTAACACCACAGTATCCCCCAAGAGGAACTAAAAATGTTGCCAAGAAAAATAATATCCTGTTGAATCTGCTACCATCATGGCCCTACATCATATAAGAAGATGGATGGATGGACAGAAAACTTGTGGTGATAGCTGGATTTGCAGGATTTTTCTCGTTTGGCACACGTGTGTGTGTGTGTGTGTGTGTGTGTGTGTGTGTAAGACATGTGATTAACTGATTTTCAGATCTTCTAATGGCTAATGGGAATTAAATAACCCCACTAATTCTCAGCCTTCAAGCAACCTGTGACTCAGTTTGTCAGTGACTCACCTTGTTCAACACGAGCAGCAAAGCACACAAAAGATCGCAGAGAAAACCCACACGTTGTCAAGCAAGTGCACACAACCCTTAGTAACCTTAGTACCTGTGTACATTATACTAAAAGATATGGCAAATATTGTTGTTGCACATCCAAAAAGAGACAGATGCAACAGTTCAAATATTTCTTTTGAGCGTCAGAACAATTCCGTATAACCCGACGTTGTCCGTTACAGCAGAAAATCACATTGCATCATGTTCCGTAATAAAAGATTCAAACATTATGAAGCTTTCTTCATTCCTAATTCTTTATTGTTACACAGCACATCCCCTGTCCTGTCTTTGTTTTTATGACATTTTACAAAAAGTCTACAAAAGTGTACAAAGTTGCACTTTATACTAAGTGTCCTATTTATATGTGCATGTCTTTGCTGCAGGGCTGCAGTAAAGATGGGCCTGTCATTCAGTGCAGCTCGGCCCAGTGACTCAGCACTGTGGGACATGGTGGTAGAGCCTGGCAGAGGAGCAGCTCCAAACACGGTGTCTGTTGTTTGCCGCAGGAAGGTTGCTGTCACTGCAAAGAGGTCAGTCTACTGCGCGTACAGTGCATATGCCTGTTGTCACTAGACCCTTCACATACCCTTCGTAAAACACAGTTTCTCCACACTCATGAAGCAATCTTTTCTCGTTGTTTATTCTGTGGAGACGTCTATTGTCATAGAGATTTCAATAACCGCTGCTGCTACCTGAAGGAAAAGTGATCAACAGTGTGTTTCAGTGTTGCATTCACTTCACAGGGCAAAATGAATGTTTTTAGATGAAAAGAGAAAAAAAGAGAAGAAAAAGAAGCATTATGCTTGGTGATGCGCAGACTGTATCCATTTTCATATAATAGACATTTTTCTCTGAGGAGGTAAGAGTGTCTCCCTGCGTGTCTCCAATTTCTGCTCAGAATAAATGAGATGTTCTTCAGGTGCAATTTTTTATCCCTTCCCACTAGTAATACTACTCCTACTACTATAACTGCTGCTCCTATTAATAATAACAATAACAAAATTATGTCCTGTAAGGACTGACCACCCAAAATAGCAGGCATGGGATTTAACAACTAGAGGACATTAGACTGTCTTTATCCAGTTTCACAAAACCATTACTTCCTGAATATGTTATGGAACCTTGCAAAGGTGTTGTGATCAATAGTGACAATGCTGTTACGTATCATGTATATGAGACTACGCATAGCAAGATTTTCCTGTGTTTCCTGTAAACATAGTACCGAGAATATGATCAGAAGCTGCGTAGCAGGATTACTCTGCTTCATGTAAAAACATCATGTGACACTGAAAGAATAAGACTTTAAACTGTGGGGAAAAGAATAAATCCAGACAATCATATACTGTAACTACTTTGATATTGTTGGTTGTGGTGTTTAAATCCTCTTTTTTTAAAATATCTGGTTGTAAATTAATTTCACATAGTCCCTCATATGCAAATATAAGCAAACATGTTTTGTGTGTATAATACTTAATATTTAAAGAAAAAAAGAGGTAAGACTTGTAGAAGAATGAAAATATTAAGATATTTGTTTAAATTCAGAATAAATATATTCTATTTTTCTTTTTCTTTTTTTTACTGTAAAACACATTACTTTGTGCAATTATACATTTATGATCATTTATAATCTTAATTCATCTTGTTTCTCTCTGAACTTCCTATAAAACAAAAAGTCCCCCATTTCCCCAGTTCTGTGAGACTTTACCAGTCAAATAGCTTTGAAATATGAGAAATCAGTAAAGAAATAAAAGTGCTTCCCTTTGACTTCGTTTATTTTAACAGTAAACAAAGATTAATTAAAACTTCGTAGAACTTTCTCCACCTCTTTTTCCCGATGCACACCAGCTGAATACATCAGTAGTGTCTGATGCTGATGTTGGTGACACACCAGCAGCCACCTTTACCCAGCAACCCCCGCCCACACAAACACACACCACCCGCCATCCGTCCGACCCACATATCCGTAATAATCCATAATCATGGCCACGTTATCCGGGCTTAAGCGCTTGCACGTTCCGAAGTGGAGATTAGGGAGTAGAGATATTCCAAGTCGTGTTTCTTGTGCTGAGCTTCCACTGGGGAACACGTACACATGCACATGCAAGGCCTGCAAACACACACTCGCATGCAAATGCACACAAACACACACACATACTCTCATCACTGTGCTCTGAAGTCATGATGCATCCATGGCTTTAAAGCCCCCCTCTCCATAGATGGTTTCTAGGAAAGAGGGTCATAAACCCCTCCTGTGTTTATCTCTCTCTCTCTCTCTCTCTCTCTCTCTCTCTCTCTCTCTCTCTCTCTCTCTCTCTCTCTCTCTCTCTCTCTCTCTCTCTCTCTCAAGGTATTCACATTGTGAATCATTTCAATCTGTTTAAAATCTGCCCGGCTCTATTTTACTTACACAAAAACACATAAAGATTAGACTTTTGGAATTAATTTTAGACATTTTTATTAAGATTTATTTTTAGCCTCTACTGCTGGAAAGGACAATGAAGCAGAGAGAAAAAGGGGGGAGAGAGAGCAGGGTAGCAACATGCAGGAAGTGCACTGGGGTGGAATCAAACCCATATGCCTTGCAGCATATGGGTTGCCTTCTTACCCCAGTGAGCTCAACCAGCACCTGAGTTTTAAGTGTTCTTTTTATATTAGTGTCTTATTTGGATATTTTATACTCATGCTTTTCCACGACTCTTATGAAAAATGGAGAAAAAAAAAACACTTTCCTGTCAAATTGTATGTTTGGCGTAAGAAGCTCAACACCTCTTTGATAACAGTTTCAAATGAATATGGGACAAAATGGAAGGAAAAAGTGAGCCTAACTCTGTCCAGAAGTAACAAAATCCACTTACCAGTGTCTCTAACGCTCACTGATTACCACATGGTATCTCTTTAATCTGTACAAAAATCCAAGAGGGTTAAGGGCTAAACCCCTTTTTTTGGCCTGGCAAGCCACTTCCCCCACCCCAATGTCAGTCTTCACACTAAGCTAAGTTGGCATGGTGCTGGTATATACTAAGAAAAGCTTAATCTTTTTATCTAACTCTAATTTATGCTTATTTACCACTTAAAAAAAAAAGGCAGAAAATGCTGAGTTTGTTTGGTCGTCATTGCCAACATTTTTCACCGATCTTCTGCGACAAGCTTCATGTTGCCCACGAGAATCTTGCCCTTTAAATGCAGAAAACAGATTTTCACGTTTCATGTTTTTCCAGCCTAAAGAATCAATTGCAGAACACTTTGATTTCCTTATAATCAATTATTTTAATCTTCAAGCATTTCAAAGCTTACAGTTGCGCATAACCCAAAAAGAAAATGAAAAAAGTTTGTTTTGTGTCTTTTCAGTTGCGACCTAGAGTGCTTCACATAACCTCATCGTGACCTCGTTCATTGCACTTTGTTATCGTATAACGCTCAGTCCTTGGCATACTTTTGATGCAGCGCGAGCGTTTCTGTATATCCTGTATGTGTTTGCATTGCTTTTTCTTACCACCGATTTCAACACTGTTCATCCTTTTAAAATTCAAGTTTCAATCATGTAGAGATTCATTGTTTTGCTTTATGCAAAGTTTTGCTCCACTTCAAAGTGCCACACTTCCATTCACACCCTGCTTCATTTTCCCTTTGATCTCTTCCTGCTGACAGGTATGCCTACACACTCTCCAACATTAAATAACATCACATCCCATTTCATTGACAATCCTTTGACCAGAATACTTGGCTGAAGTCTCTGCCAGCTCACTTAATCTTCTCTCCACACTCTCACTTTATTCTTCCATCTGCTGATGGAAATGAGACCTCATGTGTATCGTCTTTACTTTCCAACATAACATGTGGGTTTTCACAGAGTTCAGATTAAGCTCTCTCCATTTAATTTTCTCATTTTATTCTCCAAGGAACACTATTGACTATTCACTACAGCTAAGCTCCTTTTGCACTTGGACCATTTTTAGTAGGAAAGCTGCATTATGTGAGTGAGTGTACAATCAATACATTATATACACTCACCAGCCACTTCATTAGGTACACCCTGCCAGTACAGGGTTGGATTCCCCTTTGGCTTTCAGGGCTGCCTTAATTTTATGTGGCATAGATTCAACAAGATGCTGGAAACATTCAAAGGAGATTTTAGTCCATATTGGGCATGTGGTACTAACATGACACGATAGGATCCTAATATGTTAAGTATCAACCAGCATTACCTTATTATTATGAGGTTACTACCACAAGTCAGCATATAAAATGAATAAAATTATATAAAGAGAGACCATTTCATTGCTAGCAGGCTGTTATATTGTTAGCAGAATATTACTATACTATTGTTACCAAAGGTTTGTGGCCTATTATAACCCAATAACACAAAGTTCAATGTGATATTACTTAGCTACAGCCACGCTTGATAAAAGATTATGACCTGACTTTGTTAATTAAGTAGTAATAATTTGCTATTTGCTAAATGTTCGCTACAACCTTGATATGTAATATGTATTCTCATATTCTACAAAAATGAAATATTAAACTTAAGCATTAAAGCCACACCTGCAGTTAGATAGATTTTGCATTAAAAGTAGTCAGTAGTAAAAAAATAGATGCAATTGTGCTGACTGCTCTTCACCAAAACATATCTAGGCTTGCTTTAATTTGCCTAAACTCATTTTAAATATCATTTTGAATCTCTAAACAGGGGCCTTTTGGAGGTTTTACAACTGGACTTTGTACCAAAAGCTGTTTCACAGCAGGTTGAAAGTCAGACCATCTCCTGGCGTCTGGAGTTGCCAGGGAATGTGAAGGATGTGGGCGTAACGCGGATCTACACCACCCAGAGAGATTACGTGGGGCTGGCACCGCTGGTGATGGTGAGAATTGTTTTAGCATAACGTATATTGGAGTATATTTATTTGAAATATCATACTATAGCATAAATCTATGTGTATAAGATTATGCATGTTTCATATATCTTACAGTTGTTTGCATTTATCTATGCCTTACTTAGTTTTTATTCATGACTGTGATTTAAAGATGTTGCATAGCCTTCAGGCTTTGTATTGAATTATTTATTCAATCGGTTGTACTCTTATTAATACTGATAGCAAAGAAAGTGGAAGGCTTAAAGTCAGATACCTGATTAGGCAATCTGCCAGGGCATTTAACTTTATCACAGGGCAATATCAGAGCATGCAAGAGCCCCCAGCTACTTCACTCAGTCTCTATGAAATTCGCATTTACTGCCTTGGTTCAAAGAAAAAAAACAGTTTATATTCTCAATGAATAAACAAGATGAGATGGGTATATGCATCATATATAGCAAGGTAATGAAACAAGAAAGTGAACTCTTGGCTGCTGAGAAAAATGTCACATTTTCCGGACTTAACATGCACAAGTAGTCTTTTTTTCTGAAAGTGTTCACAGTCTGTCAGCATTTACGATGCACTCATTTGCAAGGTTCAATAAACCCGGCAATTAGCATTTTAATTAGTGTCGTCATATCACACTGCAAAGATATAAAGAGGACAAAAACCTTAAAATCTTTTGAAAGTCAGCTCAATCAAATAGTAGAAACTGTCATAAATTTTTGAATTTTGTTTTTGAATAGAATGAAATGAATGTCATGTTGTCAGCAAGTTGCTTTTGTGACCAGTCTTCCTTTATTTAGTTTTTCTTCCATGCCTACTCATTGTGGGTCTCCCCTTTGATCACAGTATTGTGCATAAATATTCAACATGCTTTCACTGATTCCCTGCTGCCACTTGCAATCTCAAAACATTTCCAAAGAAAACTCTCTAAAATGTCAAAGTAGCTCTACTCTACAGTTGTCCTTAAAAGATGATCCACACGTCTATTTTACAGTAACTGTAATTTTAAGTATCATTTGAAAGCCATCACTATATGTTTCATCAGTCACTTTCATAATTCACATGAGGAAAATACCCTTTTTCCAACAGTGGAGTGAACTGGCCTTTTTCATGAGGAGGTCGCAGCTCTCGTCATACAAAAACAAATATTACAAGACCATGAATCATCTCCAGCATATTCACAGCTTTGAAAAAAAATTGAACCAACGTAATATCATAAACGTAATATCATAAAAATGTAACATTCATTCAAGTGACTGTCGAACACAATGTCGACTGTCGAACACAAATGTGAATCACAATGTCTGGGAGCAACCCCCCCCCCCACCACCAAAAAAAACCCCATCAAAATATGATTTATACTGTAGCGTTCATAATTTCCTTTACCACTTATACTCGAGAAGTGAATGAATAAACAAATAATGCTAGAGTTTGCAGCAGAGTGAAAACAAACACCTCTTTTCATAAATCACATGAAAAACAAAGCTGAGCTACTTTAGCTGAACTTGATGAAACCAAGTTTCTGCTTATGGTAACATCGACCATCAAGACCTCTCAGTGTGGCACTGGCATCACCACAGAGCGAAGCTATTGCTTTCTGATTTTCTGCTATCCCTGATCCAGTGGCTTATGTTTGGGTCAGTGTTGGAGTCTGAACTAGAGCATGTCCTTTTGGAATTGCGGTCAGCAGCTGTCAAGCCAGCAGAGTTCAGAATGTGAAGCTGTCAGGGAACATCTGCCAAGCGACGCCTGGCACTTTATTTCGCAAGTATCAAGAGATAAAAACCCCCCACTACTGATCACCCAAAGCTTCTTACACACACGACGCCTCTGCCTTAAAAAAAGACATATTCAGAGATCTTATAAACTGGGATGTATTTGTAAATCTGTGTAGAAGGAGGAGTTAAAGTGTAAAATTAAAGCTGCATCAGGCTAGATGACAAGTTGCGGGATGTGTGAGGGATAAGCTGCTGCTCTGCACTGACAACGATGTACAGTAAAAGGTGGGAAAATAGGTTAGAAGATTAGACATGTAATCAGGTTTAGGTGTTAGTCTGCGTTAGTGCTGATCTGTGGGCAATATAATGCACTACAGGAATTAGGGAATTTTCATCCAGGTGTGTGTTTGTGACACAGTCACACTGTCATCGAGGGGATGTATTTTTTAAGCTTTTAGGACATTTAACCAGTTTTAATGTGTGCTTTGATCATTTACTCATGGTAACACTTGGTCTTGCTTCACATTGCTGTTCCTACAGCTATAACAGTGATGACTGTAAAACATGTATGATATGATAGTCTAGCAGGGTCATGAAAGTTTCTCATGAATTGTGGATTTATTGCAAACAAGGTGTGGACCCAGATGCAGGACTCAGCAGACTGACATGCAACAGAGAACAGAGGGCGATGCAGACATTATATACACAAGAGGAGATTAGGCCAGAGTGGACACACCTGGGGATCACAGCTGAACAGAATCTGACTGACGAGACAAGAGAAGCAAAACGTAACATCACACACACACACGAGACAGGAGACTATCAAAATAGAACAGGAAGTAACACACACATACGCTGAGATCTAGACTGAGATGTGAACTTGACACTGGGACTGGAGATAAACACATATGGAAATATGACTGACTGGGGAGAGCAAAGGCAGGGCTCTAGAGTGCGACCAATTTGGTCGCAAATGCGACCAAATTTTTCAGTGGTGTGACTAAAAAAAAATATTTGGTTGCACCTGTGCGACCAACTGATCGGGTAGCAAAAAAATAAAAAAATCTGCAACCTTCCCTGTGGTCAACAACAGACACACATTATGCCCCTATCGTGGACTAAACCAATCAGAGATAGTAAGGGGCGGGACCTCTCTGATTCGCCGTGGTCCAGTTGAAAGTGCAGGTGGAAGTGGGAGGTGAGTAGCTTGAATAAAGCAATATCAATTCATTAAATCCTGAATCGACTTTTAAATATAACTGTGTTTTGCCAGAAACGCCAGATTCTCAGATTAAAGCCCACAAAACCATTTCAACAACAACCAAACAGCAGATGAGAGCAGGTACACGGATTCCACACAAAGACGTAAACACAGAATGGACCGACGCATCAGAGTCAGCTTTGTCTTTCTCGGCTTTCTCACCTGACGGCCCGTAGACGGACACGCTGTCGGAGCTTAGTGATTCTGATGCGTCGGGATGAAACAGAAGAATATGGGAATAGGAATGGATAAACATAGGCACACATATTAACTTAATAAGGCAGGAAAACTAGATAGAACAGAGAGACCAGATAAACATGGGAACATGACTGGGGATAACAAAAGGATAACAAAACATGGAGACTAGACAAGAACCAGAAACTAAAAATAACAAATTCTGTTTCTCTTCAGAATACAAAACTCTAACATTTCATAAATTCAAAAGAATGAGTAAGGAGTCCAGAACAAGCTCAGAAACAGCCTTGAAAATCCAGGACAATAAGTTCCTTATTATCATCCTTATTATTAAAAAAAATTAAAAAAAGAAAAGAAAAAGGCAACAACATGGTGTTTGAATATAAGTGTAATTGTGCCCCATACCTTAACTTACATAATAATGAACTTAGAATTAAAAATATATGTGTGTATGGGTTTTAATGCGGCAGCACGGTGGCACGGTCGTTAGCACTGTTGTCGCACAGCAAGAAGGCCCTGAGTTCAATTCTACCATCAGGCCGGGGTCTTTCTGTGTGGAGTTTGCTTGTTCTCCCCGTGTTTGCGTGGGTTCTCCCTGGGTACTCCGGCTTCCTCCTACAGTCTAAAGACATGCAGTTATTGGGGATAAATTAATTGATCAGTCTAAATTGCCCATAGGTGTGAATGTGAGTGCAACTGTTTTGTTTGTTTTTTTGTCTCTGTGTGTTAGCCCTGCGACAGACAGTGGCCACCTGTCCATGGGTGTACCCTGCCTCTCGCCCTATGACAGCTGGGATAGGCTCCAGCGCCCCCCGCGACCCTGAAAAGGATAAGCGGAAGCGATTTTAAAGCATGATAATTAAAATATGTACCTGTATATTAGTGTAATTTACAGATCTGGTACATTGCTTCTGCTCTCCGACACTCCCTTGACAATCATGTTAAAGTAATAATACTAAAAAGTTCTATATACTATAAATACTATAGCTATAGTATATAACTATAATAACTATAATATTGTAAAGTTCAGTTCTCTCTTTTTTTCTTTGCACAGTCGAGGAGCGTATCAGGTCACATCTCACTGCATGTTATACCTGTATAACCGTGCACGTGACAAATAAAGAATCTTGAATCTAAAACAATACAAAATAATCTTAAAAAAAGATCCAGAGTCAAAAAGTGCATGTTCTTCTGCGGCCGATGTGTTGCAAGAGGGGCAGGATGTTTTGGGAATATAGTTAGAGCAAAGATTCATCCCTTTGGAAGCGCGTGACTCTTTTCACTCTTTCAGCTAATATCTAGGAATTAGGCTAAAAATTTTAACAAATGATCCCCAAACTACTAACTTTGTGGCTCTGTTTCTTTGTACACAACACCAAAAAAGCCATGATGTTGTGTTAGCCTAGACTGCTAGCATGTGCTTTATTTGCCCTTCTTTTTTGCCCAGAACGCAGATATGTTGAATACTGCAGTACTGACAGGAAAAAGAGTTTCAGTCCCAGTGAAAACTCTCGCTGTTGAGGCCAGTGGTTCAGTCACTGACGTGACCGACTACACCAACTGTAGATCTACAGATGAGGATGTGCTCAAGGTAAGTCAAGAAAACTGTTAGCATGGTTTCTCATTTTTCTGGTTCGTGTGTTTGGCTTTTTATGAAATGAGTAACCTAAGCACCTATGCTAGAACGCATAGTGTTAACTGTGTATATGAGTTCTGTATTATGCACGAATAATAAATAATTACATTAAAAAAAACAACAACTATCAGCTAATGCAGTTATTACAGCAGATGTAAATGAAGAATTGATGTAATTGATGTAGATGCTGTTTTGAATTGAATGAAAATCAGGACTCACTTGCACAAAAAGTGAAAGTGAATTTTAATACAAAAAAAGAAATTGTTCATGAGTCGTTCTGGTATATGCCTCTAAGACATCCACCCACTGTGGCATCACACACAACAAGCTCAACTCTAGTGTGTCAGTGTGTGTTAAAGTATTACAGACAAAAGCAACCTCTTCCAATATAGCACAAGCTTATGCTCACACCACTCAGCCATTAAGTGATTTGACCTTTGTGCAATGGATTCATGTTACTAGGACAGAAAAAGAAGTGAGGGTGACGGAGAAGAACTGGAAAATTAGAAAGATATTTGTTATTTTCTACCAGACAGCTGACCTGCCTGAGTTTAAGGCAGTAAGTAAACAGTAAGAGAGTGGGAAAGAGCTGAAGAGAGTGAGACTGCGTTTGTAATGATTTTCTGTATCAACTTAATCCAGTTATTATGTATCTCTGAATGAATACCTTATGCTTCCTGTAGTCACTGACTCTCTTAATGCAATACCACTAACTGGGTGAAGTTGAAGGCTAAAACCACAAACTTAACTCTTTATAGCATAAGCGGAACAGACTGAACCTTTATTGGGGAATTCAGTTGTATGCAGTATATGCAGATGGAGCTATATTACACATTTTCCAAAACAAACCTATGCACTATGCCGTACACAGAAAATATGGGATGCATTGGCATTGTATAAAGTACTGGAGGGAAAATCAAATGTAATCAATTTTGTAATCAAGCAAATCACTCGAGGTTATATTATATCTTTCATATCCAAAACAACCGTTCATATCTAATTTTATTTTACTCTGAAACGCTTCCCTTCCTGTGTTGCCATGCTGGACACTAGGATAACAGTGAGATTTCAACCAGTTCTACAGACGGGGGAACATTTCTCCTGGGACAATGACGAGCAGTCACCAAAAATCAATGAATCTGGGATTTCTGATCCTGCAAGAACTGAGAGGGAATCCCATAGCATTCACCCCTTCTGCACCAGTTAGATCTTTAAACTTGCAATGGTAATAGGCTGATGCAGCCTGTTTTTTAGTCCTGCATGTAAAATAGTTATTGTAGATACACCATCAGTGGTTTGTTATGTGAAAATGAAGGCGCATTACTTCTTCTCTTTATGCTAATTGTGTGTTTACTCTGTTTTTGTTCTTGACCTTAAAGACTAACAATGACTGCGATTACTGTAATAATGCAGTATGACATTAGTGACCCTTTGAAATAATCAGCCATTATTTTTATTATTATTATTTTTAATGTATTTTTTTTTATTTTTCTTATTTTGAGAATGCATAATTGTGACCAGTGGGATAATTTCATGCTGCATATCTGAATTAACATATTTCTTCAATGCAGTCTTAAAAAAACACATTGGATATTTTTAGGCATCCCAACACATTAACACATTTAGAACTCTGGCTTGTTCCTAATCTTGCAGAGACCAATTGCTGGACCTTTGGTAGAGAAATGTCCCATTCTTGTCTGATATAGGATTATAGCTGCTCTGGTTTGGGGTCTTCTTTGTTGCATTTTTTTTATTCTAGATGGGCCAAATGTTTTGAATAGCTGAAAGGTCTGGACTGTGGACAGGCACGCTGACCACCTGGACTCTTCTACTTTGATATCATGCTGTTGGAATAGCTGCAGTATGTGGTTGTCTTTCTGAAATATGCAAGGTCTTCCCTGAACACATCATATGTTGCTCTAACACCTTTATCTATATTGATGGTGCCCTTCCAGATGTGCCATGTTTTCCAAAAAGAATTTCAAAATTCTATTGGTCTGACCACAGAACAGATTTCCACTTTCCTTCAGTCCACTTTAAATAAACTTTGGCCCAGTGTTTCTGGGTGTTGTTGTTATATATCTTAAAACAAATATTGCTGTATTTCTATATTTACTGCAGCTGATAGATTGTTGTTGTCCTTCAAGCAGGCCATCAACTTCTCTGTTTTTGGTCAAAACCTTAGAGGATTCCTGGAATTACCTCATAAAATCCTTTTGTTAGAGATTTTAAAAATACCATGTGTTCCTGTCTGTATAAACCGTGTTTGTATAAACTTAATATATATATCCAGCACCCAGGCTGAACACAGCTTTTGTGTTAAAATATTATACTGACCTTTTATCCTATAGTTCTAATGCATGCATTCTAGTCTCATGATGCGAAAAGGAAGAATTAACAGTTTTCATGTAGTACTTTACTAATGCATTGATACATAGTTTTTTTTTTTTTTTAAACCCTTCTAATCTGAAATAGTTTTATGGTGAATTTAGGAAGCATAATAATGTAACAGAAAGAAAGCAATTTACACAACGTGAAGTTCATGGACTGCCCATTCCAACACATTTCAGCAGTCTCTCAAACAGAGATCAACAGAAAACAACACAAACTGGGAATGGTAGATAAAACATTCACTATTATTAAGCACTGCAGTAAAATTCATTGCTCTGAAAAATATCTCATAGGCTGAAATATGCAATAGGCTGAAGTACAGAAGAAAAGATGCACAGTTAAAAGAATAAAACTGCAGTATAAAGAATATCTAATTGTGCAATTTCAATTTCCTCTAGTTAACATCCTTCTTTTCCTACTTTCCAATTATCTTTTTATAACTGCATGTTAAAGTAATAAGTAAATACACAGTAAAAGTTTATGCAGTGGAATGAGTTTATTCAGGTAGCATTTTCTCATGTCTCTCACAATACACTGTAAGCAGGACCCACAAATCCCCGTAGTATTTTAAATTACGTGTCATGACTCAAGTTTTATGCATATTTAATTGTCTGGACTCCAGTAAAATCCAAGGCAATATCCTCGTTTTGAAAATAAATGAGGGTCAAGCGGTCCTCCTGATGCCTTCCTTGCAACAAATTCACAAAGCTGGCAATGCCACTGTGTGCCTCTGATCTCCTCGAGTGCTCCTTATACCTCACACCCTCAGAAATCCCTGCTTCCCTTTCTAGTCATAGTAGGAGAGGGGGAGGCGGGGAGATGACTTAGTTAGGCCTTTGTTTGTTTGAATTGGCTTGAGAGGCATTTAATAAACACAGAAATAATGTATTATTTATAATTGATGTTACACATTACTCATTACTTTTCTTAAAAGTAATGCATGTTTTTACTTAACTACTCCCCAGTGGAGGTAATTCAATGCACTCTGCAACATAGCCTAAAATAAATTGTCATTGTTTAGGTTTGTTAACAAGTTAAAAACATTCCCAAAGGGACTTTAAAACATGTACAGGGAGAAACGGCGTATACAAACCTGACTGCACATCACTCCTTTTGTTACCTGCTAAAACTCTGCTGCTGGGCTGCAAGTCAGCATGCACTCAGCTTCATCAAACAGAGTTCTTTGCTAGCTTTGTGTTTGTATGCAGTGTGTGCAGATGGTTGCAAAGAACCAGCGTTGTGTTAGCAGTATAGCGCAGCTTTTTTCTGTCCTGGACATAGTTTGTGTTTTATTATTGTGCTCTTTTCTTATTGTGCAGTGTAGATACTACAGGGAGTGCAGAATTATTAGGCAAGTTGTATTTTTGAGGGATAATTTTATTATTGAACAACAACCATGTTCTCATTGAACCCAAAAAACTCATTAATATCAAAGCTGAATGTTTTTGGAAGTAGTTTTTAGTTTTAGCTATTTTAGGGGGATATCTGTGTGTGCAGGTGACTATTACTGTGCATAATTATTAGGCAACTTAACAAAAAACAAATATATACCCATTTCAATTATTTATTTTTACCAGTGAAACCAATATAACATCTCCACATTCACAAATATACATTTCTGACATTCAAAAACAAAACAAAAACAAATCAGCGACCAATATAGCCACCTTTCTTTGCAAGGACACTCAAAAGCCTGCCATCCATGGATTCTGTCAGTGTTTTGATCTGTTCACCATCAACATTGCGTGCAGCAGCAACCACAGCCTCCCAGACACTGTTCAGAGAGGTGTACTGTTTTCCCTCCTTGTAAATCTCACATTTGATGATGGACCACAGGTTCTCAATGGGGTTCAGATCAGGTGAACAAGGTGGCCATGTCATTAGTTTTTCTTCTTTTATACCCTTTCTTGCCAGCCACGCTGTGGAGTACTTGGACGCGTGTGATGGAGCATTGTCCTGCATGAAAATCATGTTTTTCTTGAAGGATGCAGACTTCTTCCTGTACCACTGCTTGAAGAAGGTGTCTTCCAGAAACTGGCAGTAGGACTGGGAGTTGAGCTTGACTCCATCCTCAACCCGAAAAGGCCCCACAAGCTCATCTTTGATGATACCAGCCCAAACCAGTACTCCACCTCCACCTTGCTGGCGTCTGAGTCGGACTGGAGCTCTCTGCCCTTTACCAATCCAGCCACGGGCCCATCCATCTGGCCCATCAAGACTCACTCTCATTTCATCAGTCCATAAAACCTTAGAAAAACCAGTCTTGAGATATTTCTTGGCCCAGTCTTGACGTTTCAGCTTGTGTGTCTTGTTCAGTGGTGGTCGTCTTTCAGCCTTTCTTACCTTGGCCATGTCTCTGAGTATTGCACACCTTGTGCTTTTGGGCACTCCAGTGATGTTGCAGCTCTGAAATATGGCCAAACTGGTGGCAAGTGGCATCTTGGCAGCTGCACGCTTGACTTTTCTCAGTTCATGGGCAGTTATTTTGCGCCTTGGTTTTTCCACACGCTTCTTGCGACCCTGTTGACTATTTTGAATGAAACGCTTGATTGTTCGATGATCACGCTTCAGAAGCTTTGCAATTTTGAGACTGCTGCATCCCTCTGCAAGATATCTCACTATTTTTGACTTTTCTGAGCCTGTCAAGTCCTTCTTTTGACCCATTTTGCCAAAGGAAAGGACGTTGCCTAATAATTATGCACACCTGATATAGGGTGTTGATGTCATTAGACCACACCCCTTCTCATTACAGAGATGCACATCACCTAATATGCTTAATTGGTAGTAGGCTTTCGAGCCTATACAGCTTGGAGTAAGACAACATGCATGAAGAGGATGATGTGGACAAAATACTCATTTGCCTAATAATTCTGCACTCCCTGTATTAATGTATTCTCAAACTGTAGACGTGACCAATCTCCTACTTCCGGGCCTAAAGTAGTCTGCGTTTAATATGGCTTTTGTGTTGTTAACATGTTTAATGTTATGTATTTTCTTCTATTTAATCTCAAAAAGCTCCTAAAACAGTCAGTGATCACTGTTGACCTCCCTCGGCTTTTATTACCGCTAATCATTTATTTAAGCTCAGTTTTTAAAACCTTAGGATGTAACTACAGCCCAGCCCATGCAGCAGTATATGAATGACTAACCTCGTATTGTGGATGGATTATCTCAGTTGTTCTCCTGGCTGAAGTTTGGTCCTTTTACAGCATCCTGCCATGCGATTACATTTGTTCCTGACCACCGAGAACACTCACGTTAACTTTTATCGAGTGGAAAAAAAGTTAGCTTGTTTATATTATGCTAACATAGCTGTGTCGCTAGCGGTCACGTAGCACATCATTATATACCAGCTAGCCAAACTTCAGTAACCCTACAAACGTCACTGCTGTTTAGTTTTCTGTCTTCATTTATGCTGGAAGTGATAACAGAGCTGTACGTTTTAATTTGTTTCCAAAACCCCGCAGTCAGGACATGCTATATTGTATTTAGATAGAAGCTAGCGAGCTAACTTCCTGCTAACTTCTAACTCCGTTAAATGTCATAAATTCCGTTTTCATGGATGCCTGGATGTTAAACTCAATTGTTACACCTGGTAGAGCAGAACGCTGATCATTTTATTAAAGATGAAAGACTTTAGACAGTTTTTCAACTCTCAGTAATGCCATAGTGATCGTTTGATATATGGACCTGCAGCGGAGTTTAGGCCCAGACACGGCTAGTGATGTCAGACTTAACGACCGGATTCAGCTGATTGAAGAGCAAGTGTGTAGGAGGAGAAAAGGCATCTTGGACTGTATTTTTAGCTGTCTATCATGTAGATAACTGAAGCTTGACACATGTGATAACATAACTACAATTGTAATGTGGTTACTGGATTTAGTAAAGCAATACAGTACGTTTATATTACTATATTACTTAAAAATGTAATGTGATTGTATAATTGCTACTTGTTGGCTCTTTAAAATATCAAGCTTTAGTTTCTTGTTTATGGACAGCATACATCCAGTTTGGTTCTAAGGATGTTTTGCTACCACCTTTTAATTAGGTTTAGTTTATGTCTTTCCACATGCTTGGTAAGCTTTGATATCAGGGTGTGGGTAGTTGTTGCTGGTCTGTATTTTTTTTTTTTTCTGTCACACTCTTGTCCCTTGCTGGAATAAATTTGAATTAATGTTTGTATCTTCACCCCTTAAAATTGTGGGCTGCTCTGCAACTTTTGACATGATAAATAGTAAATCTAGTAAATCGATAGTTTGAAGTCTGCACATTATACAGATAATTAAAAACATATGTAATAAGGTGACAACATAACTATCTGACTAGCAACATGTTGCAAAAAAATAAATAAATAAGAAAATCATGTTTATATACAACACTGTTCAGGCCCACGGACAGTCATTTATCTAAGTCGGATAAAGGATCAATGAGGTGGGTGAACATTTACAACTGGTGCATTCTTTCCTGTGCTATCACATGAATGAGGGGTGGTAAGTTAAAAAGAAATGCGTTTGATCTATTTGCTAGCAGTAGATATGGCATCCCTCATCTTCCACCGTCAAATCGTCTGCTGACTATAGAAGAGGAAGTTGAATTGGAGAGCTGCCCAAGAAATCTGAGTCATGAACAGTTAGCATGATGAACTGCCCTCTGTCATCATTTCCATGAGAGTTCAGCTCGACTTGCTTCAGAATTCATTCCTCCTGCTTTTTCCTCACTTTTTCCCTCCTCCTTCTTTTTGCCTCCCTCTCTCCAGTGCTCCATTCTATTCTCCAGTCTAGTGCTCTCCAATTACCTCTGTGGAGCCACTGGTTTGTTAAGATAAGTACGGCGGCAGTGGAGATAGGCCTCCAATCTTAAATAAAACACACCAACTGCTGTGTCTCACCTCATTGCGCTCGCTGGTGGGGATTGTGGCACTCCAACCTACAGTAAGGCATTACAGGAACAGTCATAAAGGAGAGCTAATTTACATTCAGTAACAATTTCATAGAGACCACAGATGTGAATTTACATGACATAAACACAAACACGCTGCAATTCCCAGGCCAGACTTTGAAAGTGGTGTGAAATTAATAAAATGTTGGTATGTGTGTGGTTTTGCCTTATTGGGTTTGGCGGTTCTGTCCCCTCTACCCTCTCATCATATATATATTCAAACTTATTGAGTTTGCATAGGCTTTACATTAAAAGACCTTCACCAGGGTACATCCAGAGAATATTGATTTCACATCACTAGATGACAGTCCAGTCCCAGTTCTGGTTAAGTGACTCCTGTGTACATTTTAAAATAACGTTCTTGTTCGGTATATTTACAAAGTTTTCGAGCAACTCTGAGTTTGTGAACCAAGACATACTTCTTGAGGCCTTTGTTCATTATCTTTCTTCTCTATTTTTCTTTCCAGGTGTCAGAGCGCTGCAGCTATGTATATCTAAATGGGAAGGAAACCAGAGGGAAAAGTAGGATAATGCTCAACTTTACATATGGTTTTCTGAGTGCCCAGCTGGAGATGAGTGTATGGATGCCCCGTCTGCCCTTGCGTATTGATGTGGCTGACCCTGAGCTTAGCCAGATCAAAGGCTGGAGGGTTCCCGTTACTACTGGAAACAGGAGGTAAGGCCTGACCAACTGCCGTACATCTATTGTTCCTTGGGGGTTCTGTTACCTTCTGTCACCTGCCTTACCTGTAAGACTTTGCTTTGAAGTACTGAGTCAAATACTAAAGCTTTTTTCTGCATAAAAGTTTACTTATGCATCATCAATAAAGGTTGGCTAACCTCATCTATAGCATAGAGAAGAATAAAAGTGATGTCACGACTGGCTTCCAAAGTGTTGTTTATAAGCCTTGGCATGAGTGTTTCTGCCACCTTGACTGCAAAAGAAGAGTAAAAACAAGATGTAGAGAGGGGTAGGTCTGACTGTGAAACCACACACTCATTGGCTAGCAACTTGAGATTAACAATTTTTATATGATAGAGAATTCGCCATTTTGAAGCATGGCATTACCAAGAGTTACAAAACATACTTAATCTTTTGTTCAATATGACCCAAAATGTTTACAGAGGCCAAGACCTAAAGCCGTTCCCATTGACCTATACGTCATAGGCACGTGACATATAGGAATGGAAGTCTGTTTCCCACCACAGCTAACACCATCCTCCACAAATTCACTGCACATATATATGGCACAATAAAGTGTTATTCTATTATTTCTGGTGTTTCAGATAAAAACCAGGTTTAAGTCTAAAGTTGATGTTTAACCTGTAATAAATCTTTGCTGTTTTTTTTTTTTGTTTTTTTAATGTTTTTGTTGACACTGGCTCAGAAACAATCAGCTGGTACATGTTGAGACTGTTAATGGTGGTGTTGAATTGAATAACATTATACTGAGTGGTGTGTTTCTAATATCCATCTGTGCACTCTTTACAGTCAGTCATAACAAACAACATCACATCTGTGTTTGGTACATTAGTGAGCAGGCGAGTGTAAAGGCAACGCAGTTGCCCTGGAGGTAAAGGTTAGTGGGATTTTACTCAATACGAGTCACTATTTTCCCCACTCAATACTAATGATGATGGCCACCTGATGGGCTGTCATTTCCCAAAACATTCACTACCCAGCTCTGGGCCCAAAGGGACATTAGGTCAGTATTGTGAAATTTCAACAGTGATTGTACTGACTATTCTCTATTTTTCTCTCACTTTCGCAAGTAATAAAGGTGCTCAATGTTATTTTCCATCCTATACTGTGGAATACACTAATCTCTCTCTCTCTCTCTCTCTCGATAGATAGATAGATAGATAGATAGATAGATAGATAGATAGATAGATAGATAGATAGATAATATAATGGAGGCAAAACTTAAGGTCAGACTTCTTATGGGTTTTTCATATGTTTATATCTTAAAAAACTATGTAGATTCATGGAAAATTTTCACCTCAGCATGTTTTTTACTCTCTTTTGGTTTCAAAATAAACTCTTAAACACTTGTAGAATGTAAAACACTTGTAATCAATGAACACTTATACTGTTTAATTAACACTAATACTGTGATTATTGATTTGCAGCCTAGCAATCCTAAAAAGGCGTGCTGGTTTAAGGGTTATTGAAAAAACGAATTGAAAAGTGAGGAAACATAGAAATCTCAAAGTTTTGTGGTACAGTGTTTTTAAAAGCTACTCTCTGAAATCTTAAAAATCAAGGGCAAAATATACATCACTGTGCAAATGTCTTTTACCATCTTTCATTTCTTTACATTTTTCTTGCAGTGATTTAGTAAAACATGTCCAAACATACATGGAAATAAATAATAAAGAGCAAAAACAGAGTTTGCGTAGTTCTAATGAGCTTGAAACTCATAGGTGGTATGAGCACTTTGTCTGTCAGCACAGCCTGAACTCTCTTAGACAGCTTTCTTATAATTAAGAAGCTTTTAGCTTCTCCAGACTTCTTGAAGGGCAGTCAAAGGTTTCTTCATTTATCTCAGATGCAGATGGTATTGCAAAATCTGACTACAGTATAACCTGTGAAGTCATGGTTAGACTTGTAGTCAAGACCGCCTAAACCAAGACAATACCAAGACCAGAGGGTATCGAGACCAAGACAAGACCAAGACAGACCGAGTCAAGACCAAGACAAAGTCAAGACGAGACCGAGACAAAAAAGTCTTAAACTGCAGCCAGATGTTGCTTCGTTTACGGGTGTCAGGCATATTTATGTGTTTTTGCAATGCACTTGCACAGCCCTCCTCACCGCTGTCTACTGTCTTACTCGTTTACTGAGAGGACAGACACACGCTCCACTTGACTGTCGCGTCTCTCACCCTCTCTGTTTTTCACATAATGATATTATCCTATATCCTCGCATGTGATTGGCCACAATATGGAGGGATTGGACCATAGCTGAGCCACTGTGTGAGAGCTGAGCAGTGAAAGGAAATTGAGGAGCCGGCTCTCGCTCAATGGGAGTCGACTCTTCTGATTCACTACAAAGCACTCTCTATGCACGGCTCTTAGAGCCGATGCTTTTGCGCATGACACATTATCAAACATTAGGTTGTGTGTCATGGATACTGTTGACTCCAAATCTCCCGACCACTGTGTCGATCTGAGACAGCAAGACCGAGACAAGACTGAGGAATCCGAGACCAAGACAAGACCAAGACCAAAGTCCATCGAGACCAAGACAAGACCAAGACCACGTAAAAGTGGTCTCGAAACCAAGACCAGTCTCGAGACATCCAACTCTAGTCGTGGTTCAGAGTTTTCAACCTTAGTTGTTCACAGGTTCTAAAGAAGAATCAACTAATAGTTGTTCGCAGGAAAAATTGCAAAGATCCTTGGCAGGGTTTTTTTTTTCTTTTTTCTTTTTTCCGTTTGTTTTTTAAGAGGAAACAGCAGCTTGGCATGGTCAAGTACTCGTGTTATCAAAGGTTTGGAAGTATGGGTACCCATGAAAGCTTTATTTGTCTCTCTTCATTCCATCTCTGACAGTCCAGCATTCACACATCATAACAGTTTACAGCGTGTCGATATCTTAAATCCCTAAGATGCTGCCCAAATGCATATTTAGAGTTTAAACTATAAAAGAAGGCATTTACAGGCATTTTTTGACCACATCCAAAATCTGCAGTTTGTCACAGTTTGCAGGTGATCTAGTAAAGTCTCTGTAACCTGCACAAATTTTACGGGTTGACAGGGATATACTTTTCTGCATTCATAATTCAGTCAATTTTAAAGCGATCCCCAACAACACTGAGTGAAATGTAGCACCAAACTGTGACAGAGCATCCACCATTTTTTAGAGGTGGCTGTTGACATTCACTGTTGCACTTCTCTTCTGAACTCCTCTGTACATATTGACAACCATTTTAACCAAAAATGTCCAGATTTGGATTTGTCACTCTCTGTTGCCACACATTTTTAAACCACTTATTGTATAACTTGGCATACCTCTGTCAAACCAAACCTCCGAAACCTTCGTATTATGTTTGATTCAGCCATGCCATTGGAGAGCCAATCTGGTGGATTAATGAGAAACTGTTTTTTTTTGGTTTTTTTTAAGAAATATTTCTAAACTTCAAACTCTTGTGTCAAAAGCTGAGTTAGAGATGATTATTCATGCCTTTATTTCATCTCTTCTTGATTAGTGTAACAGCCTTTTCAAATGTTTGAATAAGAGGATCTTGACCGTCTCCAGTTGGTACAGAACGCTGCCGTTTTCTGTACCAGAGAGCCCTGCGTGGTCAAGTCCCAGCCTATATTTCTGACTTTCTAGAATCTTACACCTCTTCTCGCAGTCTGAGATCTTTCAGTCTAAGGCTGTTAACAATCCCACAAACTCATTTTAAGACCAGAGGGGATAAATCCTTTAGAGTTGTGGGTCCCTGATTGTGGAATTCCCTCCCTCTGTTTGTGTTGTCTTGATTCTGCTGATATTTTTTTTTAAGAAGCAGCTGAAAACTCATTTAATCAGACTGGCTTTTAACTTGTTTTAGGTTGTATGATGTTATATATATATTCTGTTCTATGTTTTTATCTTCTGTGTTTCTTATGCCTGTTTTTATTGTAAAGCACTTTGTAGTTTTTGACCTGTGAACGGTGCTGTATAAATAAAGTTTATTCAGCCTTTTCTCTCTGTTTCCTTTGAGAATGGCTTCATGAAAGATTGAAAGACTCAGTAAATAGTAGATGGATCTGCTGAAGGGCCAGATGCATTTCTCAGGCCTTGTTTCAGGTCTTTGGTGGATGTGATTTTCAGATGCTGTTTATTTCTTGTAGGTAGTGTTTTTTTTTTTTTGTTTTTTTTTACAGATGTCACTTATTCTTCTGTTCTACACTTGTCCATTGCACACCCACCTTGTGATATGCCAACTTTTGGTTTATAGTTCTTTGGGAATCACCTGTTTGGTGCAAAAATATTATTTTAATGCCTATTAAACTGTGTTATCTTTGACATTTTTTAGACTAAACAAAATAAATGGGAACAAATAATGTATTTTGTGATAGGGAACTAGTAACAAAGTGCCTAAGGACACAATTTCAAACAATTTCTTTACTAAGCTTTAGTTTTTATGTGCAGACACAACCCTGGTTCATCCCTGGGTGAATGATTCATAGGTCAGTATTATGAAGTGCAAGAACTGGAGAGAGAAGTGAAAAAGCAGCCAATGTCCAAAAAACTCTGAAAGACTTCCAGAAAGCCCGGAGAAATATTTCTCATGACCACTTTTAAAAAGTACAAAAAAGTCTGACTCCTTGGTAGCAAAATATAAAGAAATGAGGGGTGACTCAAAAGTTCTGAACAGAACTAGTACAAGTATGTGATGGAGCAAAAAATAAGTCCTGTTCATTCCCTGCATATGGAAGGCCAGCAAGATGCTGATCATTTTCATGAACTAGATTTAAAGTAACTTTGCTGTCTGATGTTGAGTCACGCTGATTTAAGCAGCATTTCCATCACGTTAAGCTCTCACCTTAGGCTATATAATAATGATGTTTATTGGGACTGTAGCTCTTGACAGGAACTTTGCGCCTGCAGTGTAAAAACATATTCTCCAACCCTCCAGCCCACCTGTGGTGCAGTGTGTGGCAGACCAGCTGTGTGTATGATAATTATATGATCATTGCTGAGGGGTTTGAGGATGGTTCACAGCTTAACCTCTATCACCCATAAACAAACCACTCAGCCGTGGGATCCTGTTTAATTTCACTTCAATTCATTTAGCGGAAAAGGTCACTCAGCATGCATTGTGCCTCTATAATAGCAACAGCTTCACTGCTGGTCATCGGTTTTTCTTCAGCTCACCAGTCCTTATTGTTAAAGAATAAATAAATTATTTTTTTTGTGTCAGTTGTATGTACACCACTGCAAGCAGGTAGAGATAGCAAGTCTGACTTTGTTGGTATAATTTCTCCACTCTTAACTGCAACACATATATATTTATGAGGCTTGCAGTCATTCTGATAACCTGTGCTAAGTGTCTACTACTGTATATATTTAAACATATTAAAACAGGCAATATACTTCTATAGCCACCTGTCTGCAAGAAACGTGTAGCTCATTGTGTCCCTATGCTTTTTGTGTGTGTCAGGTCTACATGGGACAGTGAAGAAGAGGAGGAGATGAGGAAAGGCAGGGGTTGCATGCTACAGTATCAGCACTCTACAGTAAGGGTGCTCACACCCTTTGTAGCCCAGCCTGACACTGAGGCACTGCCAGACCCGTTAACTGGGGAAAAAACAGTTGAATACTTTCTGGGTTCTGATTGGCAGGTACAAGCATTTTAACATTTCCAAATAAAGCTCACTTGTCAGCAGGTTTTATAAGGCTTGACATGCCCATTCTTCAGTTTCATGCTTTGTAAGTATAGGGAAGTCATAGTAATTATACATGTCACATTTCAAAAGAAGAGGATGATAGGTTTTCTCTATATGCTTGTGCTATGATTAAAAGTTACCTGACCTTTTGCCACACAGTGCTTAACCTTTTTTTCCTGTTTGTTTTGATTGGCAGATAGATGTGACCAACCTTGTACGCTATTCTCTAAACATAGCAGATCCGGATATAGCTAGGGTGCAGGATGGGGTGCTGCTGCAAGGAAGGGCTGTGGGCACTACCACTGTACAGGTGAGTCATTTACTGTGTTTGTGTGAGTGTGGTGTGAGCATTGTGCAATATCCATCTTTAGCTGGAAGAAGGATGAACTTGTTGCAGGTGCTGTCCCCTCTGACGTCAGCGGTCCTGGCTGAGACGAGCATCAGGGTGGTGGATGATAAAGTGAGTGTGACACAGCTCGGAGTGCAGTTGGTGTCTGGGCTCTCTCTGTCCCTGCAGCTCAGTCCAGGGAGCAACAGGGCTATTGTTGCCACGGCAACCACTAAGGAGACGATCGTGCAGCGCAAACAGGTGAGCAGCTGGAAAATTGTTTCACACAAAAGCATGCCAGTTTAAAGCACATCTCATTTGTTCATGATGATACTTAACAAGCATGAAAATAGAATTTTTCATGCATGTTAATTTGAGAGTTATTCATTTTTAGCCTCACTGCAAACATTTCACTGGGAAAACAGAATAACTGCTTGATCATATGATACTCAATCACATTTTTTTATGAACAGGATTAGTAGATCTACCAAGTGGGCATGAAATGTATTCTAAAATTGAACTGATAACTGATAGAAAATACACTCATGTTATTTGAAGAAGTCCCTCAACACCACTTTATACCAAAACATCCATCCATCTATCCATCTGATCATGTGTATGTGGCAGTTGTTTTTCCATTTGTGTTTCCATCCATCCATCCATCCATCCTTTCAATCAAAGATGAGTGAGGGCCTTTATGCTGCCGTTTTCATTTTTATCTGATGAATAATATTTTTTATTATGATCAGCCTCATATCATTGTGCAAGAGTGTGCAAGAGTGCCCCTAGAAAAAAAAACAAGTTGAGAATCCCTGATATGAACTTTTCTTTAAAATTGCATCTTTGAAAATTCTGATCTGCTGCTGTGGAAGTGTCTATCAGACTTGTCCCCATAGGCAGGATATCATAAGACAGCTTAGCTAAGATCACGGGAACTCAGAATTTGGAGATTTTGTGTGTTTAAATGTTGATTGTGAGAGTGCACAGTCTGTCTTTTTTCCTTCTTTTTCTTAACTTTGTAAGCCTTTGTCATAAAACATCTTTCTGTTGTTGTTCTGTGGAGGTGTAGACATTTAACAAGTAGCCTCCTGGCATTCATCACCAAGCTCCACTGACAAATTCCCTCCTTTTATTAGTGACACCAGCCTGGAAACAGTTATTCAGATGCATGCATAATAAAGCAAGAGCATAAATAACATCATTGCATTCACAGTCTTGTCTCTGTAGTCCAACATTGTTTGTTGTACTCTTAGCAGATTTAAAAAGTCTAACTAAAGAAAAAAAGTTCCACTTTTTCATTTGAAAACAAGTCCTCATACACTACATGTCATTTGTGTGTTATACAGTTGTTTTCAGAAATTTACATATACTGATTATGGGAATGAATGCCATGGTGGTTTTGGTTTTGATGTTTTATTTGAACTTTTTTTTTCCAGGATGGAATGATTAAACAGCACGTCTTTAGTGACTTTAAAAAAACAAGAATTAAGTGCACAAATTTTATGTTATTTTAGATTTTCTCTAATCCACACATGGCTAAAAGTACACATACAGGCTCAAATATATACTTATACCTCTACTAATAATTGGTAAGATGCCTCTCAGCAGGTTACACCTCAACTGCATGCTTTTGGTAGCCATTAAAAAGCTTCTGGCATAATTCTGTCTGGATATTTGACCGTCCTTCTTGGCAGAATTGGCACAGACCTCGGTTTTAAGCGTAATCCGCAAATGTTTAATAGGGTTGAGATTGGGGCTTAGGACAGAGGCAGAGGTAGATGATTTACTATGGTGACACCTAAAGGGAGAAGCCAAAAGCAGAAGAAGAAGAAAAGCCTTTATGGTTTGTTATAGTCTGAAACATCCCAGTGTTGCAGGTTGGCTTTCTCATATATCATGAAGGTTTTCAGCTTCTTTAATCGCAGTCTGAATTTCAAGGATTGCAAATAAAAGTGCAAGAAGAGAAATGCCTTGGGTCATAAATGCACTGTTCAGCATTCATTTAAGGGTTTTTCCAGTTAGGGTTCAGCTGTTCCTGCACACAAGGAGCAGAGGTAGTATAAGCAACATAAAAACATGTTTCTCATTGAAAACCTTTTGAGACAGCCCTTAAAATTACACTTGAACTTGCCATAATAAAGTAGTACGTTATTAACATATCCTAAATATTCATCCTGCAACACAGATATAATGGCCTCCTACAGAAAGAACTTGAATTAAAAGTACTGCCGCAGCAGAGCAGATTCCCATACCAGTGACTTCAGGGGTTTAATAATATTTGTGTTTTCTCCTCGCCTCTTTGAATAGGAGTTCTTTGTGTTCACAGCCTCGACCATCATCTCCAACCACCATGCTGTGTGAAAGAGCGGGAAAGGCAGACGGGGTGCATAGATGATCATTTTAAAAGCTCACTCACACATTTAGCCATGGCAGCCTGCCCATTTTAAACCAGCTCCCTGTCGCAGGCATGGGGCAGCAATTAGGCGGTCCATAGCTGCTGGAACGACAACTCACTTTACCTCCAGTACATAGTGACTGTTGCTGATCTGCCCCGTCAATAACAAACTATTAGAACCATGCCAGTGCCCATGACCAGCCAATTGTGTCTGTGATGGCGGGGTGTTAATGTTTTGCTTAGGGCCATTCATAATGTATTCAAATCCAAAATATAGGTTAGGTCTTTGGCGAGTCAGTAACTCACATTAGCTACAGGAAATAGGTCACTGTGCATTAATGTAATTTGACTGGCCAATTCTGTTCTTAATGTGACCCATGTTAATTAATTTTTCTTTTTTGGGTTTCTTTTTGAAGGACGTTTATAAGACTCTCATAATATCTTTATGGTATGAAATGCAATTCAACCAGAGTGGATAACTTTAGATAAACTACTTACTGGCATTTACTATGAAGAGATTAACATTGATATTATATACTTTAAAGGGATTGGCATAGGCAGTTTAATGTTATTAACAATAATGAGACTATAGCCCAAGGGAGGTATTGATGTACCACCGGTATTCTGACCTGATTTTCTACATATAACCTTTTTTCTTTCTTTCATAGGAAGCATTGGTCAGCTGCTGGGTTTCTTTCAGCGATGGGGCAGTTGCTCCACTGGACCTGTTTGACCGCAGTATCTACTCTCTGACTGTTTCTACCCCAGATGAGCGGGTGGCCACAATACGCCGCACTCCACAGTCAGCATTTGTAGTAGCAGAGGGTGAAGGTGAAGGCCAGGGGGCGCCAGTGAGAGTGGAGCTGAGGATCTGTGAGGAATGCCAAAAATCTAAAAGGAAGAGCAAGCTGGCAGTGGGCTCGGGGCTTCTCAAGATCAACTTACAGAGTAGTAGCAGAAGTGTAGCAAGAGAAGGGAAAGGAAGCACTGACAGAAGTAAGGATTTAAATGGCAGTGCATCAAAAGTGATGGGCAAAACAAGTACTGCTGCCACAGAGATGGATAAACAGCTCAACAGGGCCAACATATCTGATCAGCAAGAGTCTATTCTGGTAAAAACTACCACTCCAACGACATTTTCAACTAGAAATCCACAGGCCCATGTTGTCTGGATCGGAAAGGCAACCAAAGCGCCAAAAGGTTCCACCTATACTGTTTCTACTGCAGCTTCTCCTACAAGAATAAAGGAATTAAACTTAAATACACAACTTAGCACTGCCAAACCCACAGCAACAGTGGGTGTTGTCCGTAAAGAGGAAGGGCCTGGGGTAAGCTATGGAAACATGCTTGACAACCCCGATGCCTCTCCTGAGAATGATACTCCTAAGGTAGAAGTTAGACCCGAAAAGGAGCCTCCTAAATCTAAAACTCCCAAAGTAATTGAGAGTGACCTCATTAGGACATTCAAAGCTATGACTGACATGGAAATTGGCATGTATGCCTTGGTGGGGGTCTCCTGTGTTGCCATCTTGGCTTTTCTGCTCAATTGTGCTTCTTATAGTCTCTGTTTCAGGAAACAAAAGACCCCCATACAGGCAGGCACAGCCCCCAGTGGAGACACAAAGGATCACAAACACGACTGGGTTTGGCTTGGGAACAGTAATCACAGTGCTCCTGCCTCAGGTGCCCCGGCTCAAGTGTCCACACTAAAACGTGAGCCTCATTGCCCTCTGCAGTCCCGCCACTCGATAGATTCCATGGGTCATCGCAGCCTGGAAGGCAATCTGCCTACAGTGAGCGCCGCGGCTGTCCCAGAAAGAACTGCAACCTTAGGACGAAGCAGGAACAGCTCTCAGCACCAGCAGTTTCAAGGAAAGGCAATTGACCCCATGGCAAATCGTTCAGCTACCCTACTGGCGAGGCCACACCGCAGTGAACCTCTTCATTCCCCCACCAGTAAGAGAAACCAGGTCCAGTTCACCACCTTCACCACGCTGGACATCAAGCACTTGGCTGCGCTAAAGAAGAACGGTGTTGAGTTAGACTGGGCCAACCAGCAGAAGCAAAAGCAACAGCAGGCCCCCGCTGAACCTCAAACACCTTTGCCTGACATGCCATGGCCTGTAGTGAAACCTCTAGGAGAACCCCAGTGAGTTTGTTTAGGTGTGTGTATGTGTAAAGGATGTATAAAAGGAAAACAAAGTCTTTAATTTTTCTTTATAAAAAAAAGGGAAAAGGATGTATATGTGATTACGTGAATGACATTTTCTATATAATGTGCAAACCTGTGCACATGAAAATGAAGTGATGTTTATTAGTAAGATTAAAAGAAATTTGCATGTTTTATCCTCTGATAAAAGAAATCTATAGGCTCCGATTTATTTCTGTAAATATTAACAAACACTCTCTATGCTATGTTACTTTTTTCCACATTTCAAAACTCAAGACAACTGTATTTTCATCTCCTCTTACATTTCAACAGTTCTGTTGCTCCTGCAGAAACGGCTCCAGATATTGCTCAGTTCAGGGTAAAAACCAGTACAGGAGGGACTGTTTCTTGTTAGTAATTCTATTCTTTTCCAGCCTTTTGTACTTTTTGTAGGACTCCTCTAGAGAATACCTGAGGACTCTGTGCAATTTGTCAGAGAATATGCAACATTTATCAAGTTATTTTGAGCAATCTGTCACTACAGTCTCCGCCAGATATTTATTCAAATCAAATGCAGGCTATGCAAATAGTCTTTGCAGAGTTTGAGATGGACATTGTTCCTGATTTTTTTTTTTAACAGAGATACCTTGGACTTCGGGCTTCTCCTGGGAGCCTGCTTCTACAAATTGTAAAAAACGTGTAATCTTGGTCTGTTCTCACAGTGCACATATTCATTCGACTGTAAGATTTTTCATGTGTGAATGAAAATAAAATGCCTTTTTTTCTCTGTGACATCCTGCTTTTTTAAATCCAAAATGTGATGTGTATTTCCTGCAAGATTCTATCAATAAAGAGAAAATAGATTGGTTCTTTTTATAATTGAAAATGGATTTAATTCAGCTACTGTTTTGTTTTTTTTTAAATAGTAAAGCGATTCATAGGAAAGTACAGTGAATGGTTTGGATTACAGGCTAAAGCTTTAGTAGGAATCCATGGGATTTGATTTTGTTTAATCACAGCTGAATGTCATTTAAGGTTGATTTTATCATGGAAATGTCACTCTGACAGCAATGTATTTGTTGTGCCTGCCAGGATTTTGTCCTGCTGTATAAAATGACTTGTACACTGAGAGGATGAAAAAACTCAGCAGAAAAAAACTGATTCTCATTCTGTGTAGCCTGACTGTGTCCCCAAAGAATTCCAGGTATTTTATCAATGGTTCAGGCTTGCATATTATATCTCATGGCTCATTTGTCTCTTTTTCTCCAGCCCCCCTTCCTGTGTCTCTGAAGTGACCACAGCTACACCTTTTTAAAATTGCATTCTGTAACTGTGATGCATAAACAACCTCACCAGCTTAAAGAAGCCCAGATAATCTGATGCCACGCACCTCAGGAATTGGCAGCTTTGGATATGTCAGCGCACATTGTCACTCTCTGCTGCACAACAGCATCGGGTGGATTTAGAGTGTTGATAAAAGCAATTTTAATAACTTTCTCCCAAATTCTCTACCTACAGGCCCAGCGTTTTTGTATGTGCACAACCCGTCTCTCCTTTCCAGTCGATTTATCTGTCCAGCAACAGTAGAAAAAGTAAACAAACAGAGATAAGCGGTGATTTAAAGCTGTCTCTGTGCTGGATCATAGCTGAGCATCTTTGATTGTGGACCTTCTGTATCAAACAGGGCAGAATTCCGAACTCAAAAGTTCAGACACAGAACTGATTAAGATATAAAAGCTGCACAGTTTGTGTGACAACAATAACAAAATATGTCTCACCGTGCTTTTCCACTGAAATGCTGTGGCTTTTTGGAAACCTTTTTGCTGTCAGATTCATCCAATCTCGGTCTCCTACATATAAACTAAATGCCATTTAGATGATGTCAGCGTGAAATGTTTGGCTTTATCACAGTTTTGAGAGAGGATTTCAGTTACTCATACTCTTCATACAAGATTTTGCTGAAAAAGGAGCGGTTGGAAAACAGCATTATAAAGTATAATCCCAGCCACTTTATACTGGCAGTACGGTAATCCATTGAGATCCAGACGCACAGCAGCCATTACTACTGCATATAATGAAGTTTGTAAATCATAAATTGTGTGTGAATTTTCAAACGAGACAGGAGTTCCTTAGTATCATTACAGCTCGATCTGTAATCTGGAGCATCAGATCCCTGTTGACAGATTTAAGGGATTGGGGTCATTGTGTTGGAGGATTAATGTGCATTAGTGGACCTCTATGGCACAGTCCTGATGATGTTGGCCATAAGAGACAAGGTCACTTATTTCACGAGTCTGCTTTTCCAGAGGTGGAACACCTGGTTACAGATGGAGGATGGTGCAAATGGAAAAAAAACAAACAACAACTATTTATTACCACAGTGTAACGCATAAAGAGTTTTTCCTTAATGCGCATATATAAAGTACTGTGAAAAAGTCTTCATGTGACCCCTCATTTATTTATATGTTGTTGGGTAAAAGGTGCAAACATACATGAAAATACAATACACAAGAGTTGAGGTCTGTGCTCTGGGGAGTCCAATCCATGACTCTTGTGTTCTGTTGTGTGTTTTTTATCCAGGTACAATTTTACTGAATTAGCGGTGCCACTGCCAATCAGACACTTTGCAGATGGTAATGCATGGTGGATCCAAAACCTGATATTACTTTTCTGCATTCATAATTAGACAGTATTGTTCTTCAGCCCATGAATTTGGACACGACCATAAATACTCACAGATGCCATTATTGATTGGTATTCAAACTGACTCTCAAATTTCCAAGCACCACCCGGATGCCTCATCTGTTTTTAACCCATCACTGAGCCCAACTGTCCTCATTCCGCTTTGCTCTCTGCTGTGGTAAGTACAATACACTCAGTGCTGGACTGTTTTATTTTTGTGTTGGTAAAAATACATGTCTGACATTTAAACTCACATGACAAGTCCTTTTAAAGTTCAGCAAAGTTAAAAGAAAAAAGAAAGATTAAAAAAGAATGACGTTTCTATGACTTAGGTTTATAAAATTTATTGTTAGCAGCAGTGCTAACGTTAGCAATGTTAGCAACAGTGCTAACATTAGCAACAATGCTAATGCTAGCAACAGTGCTAACGCTAGCTATAATGCCTTAGCAGTTGTTACCTGCCAAGAAGAGTATTCCTGTGATAGTTATTGGTGTTCAGTGAGACAAAAGTAACAAATGAGCTTTGTTATTGCCAGTGTGGCTCACTTTTAACAGCAAGAGAGCTAGCGCTGCTAGCGCTAGCTGCAGTGTTAACTCTAGCAGCAATGCTAAGGCTAGCAGAAGTCAGATGTGGGACCAAGTCATTGTTTTGCAAGTCTCAAGTAAGTCTCAAGTCTTTATCCTCAAGTCTCAAGTCAAGTCTCAAGTCTTTATCCTCAAGTCTCAAGTAATGTCAGGCAAGTCAGAGTCGAGTCTCAAGTCACTGGTGTAAAAGTCCGAGTAAAGTCACAAGTCTGAAATTTTGAATTTCAAGTCCTTTCG
>NW_024582479.1:933552-947110 GCF_018398535.1 Haplochromis burtoni | reverse complement strand
TGTTGACCTGCCTGTTTGACACCATCAGCATTGGTCTTTGCAGACACACTGTCTTCTCTGAGGAAAATCACACTCAGCTTGTTCACACTGTGAAACTCAGAATTCCAGCGTTGTTTTGCAGCTTGGTCACAATTCTATAGGAGATCGTAATCCACTGTTTAAAGGGACTGTATTCTCTGAGGAGACCATCCACAACTCTCTCTTGCATGAAAACAAAGCTTGTATCACAAACGTGGTCCAAATGTTGGTGACATGAGTCTCTGTGATAAACTCCACCTCGCGCATATCTTCCAGCGACCGCGTTATATTCTTGCAGAGGGTGTGGACTCAGCAACCATGTACTTGGACTGCGAGTTTGCAGTCTCTGGCGAGTCATTAAATTTTATGACTTCTAGACTTGAAATTCTGAAAAAAGTGTTCTAGAAGAGAGGCGTTTGGTGACTTGACTTGGAACTTTTACGGAGGACACAATTGACCTGGGACTTGGGGTTTTATCGGAGATGTGACACTTCGATATGGCTGTCGGTCCTTGGTAATCATATTATACGCTAAGTAAGGTAGCCAATTGATACCTTCCTACACACATAGGGAGACGCCCTCCTAAAACATTTAACATGCATATTAATAGTAGAGATTCGAAAATGGTGAGGCGTCATTCAGGGGTGTAACCACCAGGACGAGTCGCAACGAAGGTTCATTGGGACGAAACTGCTCTCGCTGTCGGCAGAAGTGCCTACTAGCCAGGAACAACATCCTCCGCGGGGCCATGGGCGGCCTCTGTTACTTAAGTAGCAAACATCAATGACTCTGAGAACCCACAGCGAGGGAGGAAGAAGAAGATACATCTCTATTCAGAAGAGTGATACAACGCAGACCACTGGCTAGGTTGATATAGTATTCAAGCCAATACGCCAAGCCGAATAGTCAGTCTGCATAACACGCTCAAAAATGTGATCAAGCTCTCCGGTGACCGTAAATGCCAAACATATGCACGAGTGTTATTAGACTCACTCAACGCGGACGCGTAAGAGAATAGAGTGTATTTGCCGCAGATTACCATTGTTTAATTATCAAGAGATTCAGTGTAAATCGTTACGTACTAGAGTACATCTGGAGAGAAAAGATATCGTTTAGAGGGGTGAAATACTCCAGAGACTGGGCTTCATGGTTATTTCTCTGACAGTATAACAAAATGTGCTGGCAGACTGGCAGAGTGAGTACTATGGGGCTATTGACCACAGAGATCCATTCGAAGAAAACTAGAAATCTAAAGAGTTAAGGGCTGACCACAATGGAAACTAAATAAAGAGACGAGCATCACACTGCATGTGATCGCTGAAAACAAGAGGGAAACACACCCACGTGAGCCCTCAGTACCTTCATGTGAGAGAAAAACAAGGTGACTTACGGCATGAGGCTGAGGCTGGGGTCGACTCGCAGAGCCTCTCTTTCACGCACATTGGTGGCGTTGATGATTCCTTCTTCTCCTGTGGTGTTGTGTCTGGCTCTGTAGCATCCCTTCTTCTAGAAAAGAGCAAAGTTCGCTTTATCAGTTTCAGTTTCTTCCAAATAAAAATCCTCTAAAGCTCTGCAGCATCTGTAAAACATGACGGTGAGTGACAGTACCGTGGTTGTGTCAACAATAGTGAGGATGTCTCCTTTGCGGTACAGCAGTTCTCCAGGTTTGGGTTTTTTGTGATCCCCCTTGGCTACACACTGAGTACCGGCAGCCCAACTCATCTAAGGAGGCAAAGGAAAATTATGAGAAGGGCACTGACCCATGACTGTGAGTCACACTTTGAGTTTGCTTTGCTAAACTTGCTGTTTTAGGACTCACACGTGTTATTTTACGTTTTTACTTGTCGTGTATTGTAGTGATGATTTGTGAGACCACTGAACAACCAGCATAAAACCAAAGCATTTGAACACATCTCTTTTGGACACCCACAGCCCGTCTTGGTTTGGTGGTTGGTTGTCGACTTTATTCTGGTCGACGTAAAAAATACACCAACAAAATGAGAATTTCCTTTTTTTGTTTTTTGGAGGTCGGATCTTTTGGCCAAGAATTTTAGTAAATATATCTACCGGCGACAAATATTGGACCTCCATGAAATGATCAACTGATTTCCTTTTACTGACCAATGACCTTTGCCTGATTTCCATCAGAATTAAATGTTATTATCTGCTACTGAAAACTGTGGACAGACTGCGAACAAACAGACAGAGAAACAAATGGAAACGATGACAGACTCCCTCCGTTTGGGGGAGAATGATAGCCTACGCATCAAGTTCTCAAAGAGTTTGTGACATATGAGCATCGTTTTTGAAACACTGCATGGTAAGGTAGAGAAAACACGAGTTAAGAAATTTAAGTTTTCTCGGTTGACGTCATCTCAGGATGAGATGAGAAGTCTTGTCCGTAGCATTCCCAGAATATTTAATTTTGTCTAATAAAATTTTAACATTTAGTGACCCTGTATTGATACAATATTGCCACATTATGATGTATCATTTCTGTCCCCACCCTGAATAAATATGAACTCTGACATTTTGCACTGCCAGTATTTCCATCTTGCCTTTGTTCATTTGTTCAAATAAGGTAAAAATCATGACTATTGAAGTGTTTTAATGGCAGTATTGTTAATGTAAAAGGGCACATGTGATTCTCTGTTCCTTCATGCAAGTTCCTGATATTTCCAAAGGTTTTACATCGATTAATGCTGTTTAATACATTAAAGCCAAAAGATTCCTGGACACATTTGGCTTGACAAAGCCAACGTCCTAATTCAAAGCAAACTAATGGCTCAGTCATACAAGCAAAAACAGGACAACACCTTGCATAAACAATTAAACAGATTCATTAATTTAAAAAAAATAGATATCTGTGGCTGTGTGCTGATTGTACTTAAATTTGTCACATTCATCCAGTTGATCGCAAGATCACTGCACAGGTCGCCTGACAGGAGGAAACCTTTCTGCAAACAGTCGCAGTCTGACTTGGACTCATTCTCTGGGATACTGTTGAATAACTGCTGTTTAAATTATAAATGCAGACAGATTTTCAACATGTTGCGGTCAGTTTGAATGAGTCAGTGACTGAGTGCCAGCTGGTTGCATTCAGGTTATATTCCTACAGAACAGGAAGGATGCTGAGAAACAAGTGTAGAAGTTAAATGTGGTTTTCTGTGTACGTAGACAGTAACAGATATGTGATTTCTGACAGTTTGTCACAGTTTACGGCTGTATTACCAGGAACGCATTGCGTGTGATTGCCAACTTGACCTCATTCAAACGGAGATTGATATCAGACTGACTCGATGTTATGGCAGATTTAGTGACAGAGTCGGCGGTGAGCTGGTGCCAGCTCTGATATTTATCATCTATTTCTGTGAAACACAATAAAGTCCATAACATTATTTGTAACGGAACTGCATGTTACATTTTTAAAAATATATATCAAAAATTAGAAAAATCTCATATGAAACTCACTGAGAAAATTGCCCGTGGAGCAATACCGCAGAACTCTGTATCTGCAGCAGTATCAGAATCATCAGGACTACTTCAGCTCGTCCTGAATCCTTACACGCACATATAGAATTCAAAATAGTGCTGAAGTCACTTTATTGGGGGAAAAAACCCCTTTTATTAGTTCATAACGCACTCAAAGGGTTTGGCCACCAGTGCATCTCTGAGTTGCGCAGTCAGACCTGAGCAGGTTGAGATCTTTTAACTGTCCCGAGAATCAGATCTCAGCTGAGGGCGCTTTCGGTAATTTGGCGCAAGCTGCCTGCTGATCTGAGGTCAGTTACATCTGTGTTTACGGTTCAAAAGATTTAAATTCTGACAGGCTTACAGTTCATAACCGTGTGTTTGTGTTGACTTGTATCCTACTTGTTTGGTTTTCTTGCCCGACTACACGGTTTGTGGTTTTATGGTTTACGTGTAATTAAATGTGCTGTATAAATAAAGCCGACACTCGGGTGTAAATTTGGATTAAGACATGAGTACTTTGAAGTATGTACTTAGTACATACTTTATCAATCACATTAGCGTTAGCCTATAATCTGAAATACAGCTGCACACATCTGCAGTACGTACCTTTGCCATCAGCAGGGCTGGCTGGATAATTCTTTGAACACCTGGCCGAGCAAACAAGAGGGCAGCCAGGAAAGATAAAAAGCGCCGTCTGTCCTGTAATAAAACGCAAACAGATGCAGTACAATTCAAAGCTGCTGTTCGATAAATCCGCCTCTGTCGAAGTCAAAGCCAGAAGATGAACGCCCAGACAGCGCCGTCCGTCCGAGTCCTCGTCGGCATAAATGTTTCAGTACCTGCGGCTCTTTGGGGAGAGCCTGTCAGCAGGAGAAACCACCAGGCTCCAGGCGTCCTCAGCGGGCACTCTCCGTCAAACTTATTTTCGGCCGAATTCCTTCATCGTCTCCAGCCCGTCCGCAGCCGCTCCTCGTCTTTATTCACATCTCAGAGCCGTGTGAGCGCTCGCGGTGGCGCGCGCTCAATGTCCGCGTGAACCACTTCCTCAATATTTAGGAAAGCGCAGTTTGAGACACAGCGACGCTTTTTATTACATCACAAGACAGAAAAAGCCCGAAGAGTGTTTTTTTCCTCTTTATTTTTAATATCTCCCCTCAACTTTAGGCAACACTACAAAGACATTCAAATAATAGGACAGAGAGGTTCACGCTTCCCGTTTCAACAATACAAAAAACAGACCGCAGCATCCCTCGGAAATAAAATAAGCAAGTAGTATACTGTGATGCTGTTGGTAAATGAAGATAAAACTAAAAATGCGCATCAACTCTGAGCCAGAGGTGCGTAAAACGTCGGCTCCGTTGTCTCTGTGACATACCGCTCATCAGGATTCAAACCAGACAAAACCCATAATTGTTCCTCTTAATCAGTAATACATAACATGAGGCAGGCACAAGGAAGAAAGTCAAAAGGACTATAACGATTTAGTCATTTCAGTAAGTATTCAGTCTCATTTTCTCTCTTCTTCTAACCATACTCTGGAAGAAAAAAAGATTACTAGGTAATATTATTTAAATTATACAATTATGGCTGCATACAGTGCTTCAGTCCCTCAGCATGCTACTGAACTGCACCAAGGAAGATTTCTCCCTTCAGAGGCAGATTAACTATCACCAGAGAAAGCCACCTTTGGTGGGCCGGTTATTTTAGACTTATTTGGAAACCGCGGGGATTTTTTGTGTGTGTTACCTTTAAGCAAAGTAAAGATCACTTCATGTACTGTGCTCGCTCACTCTTATCTGACCTCCCTCACAGTTTCAAAGCTTCCTGCCCACTTTTCACAATCTTAGAAACCAGTTTCAGCAGCAAATATTCTGCACCAGTGTTAATTCAAGAGTCGGGATGATAAAACTGAACTCGCCCGAAGAGCAGCAGCGTCCAGCTTTTTCTTCAGGGAGAAAAGCTGCAAATAAAGTTTAAGGTGCTGATGTTTAAACTGCACTGGAGGCTTTAACATCATAGCAAACAACACAACGGCACACAAATTAGTGGTGGTTCGTATACTGCGTGTAAAAAGAGGAGTTTACTCCCTTTATTCACTCCGCACACTGAAATCAGAAGGAATTGCAACCAATCGTCAGTCCCTTCCCTCCTTCCGAAGCTTCATCCCCCACAGTTTAAGGGTAGATGTGTAACATGTAGAGTCAAAGTTATATTTGTACGTGTATAGCTGCGTGTTAAGATTGTTTTTCGAGAAAAGAAAGAACGTTTAATGTTGTGACATTCTACCAGTCTCTAAACTAGTAAATGCCTCTGCTCCGGAGGCAGAGGTCAAGCACTCGCCGCCTCTTCCTTCTTGTCTTTTTTGCCTTCCCCCTCGCCTTCGCCCGTCTCGCTGACATCCCGTCGACGCTTGCGGTTACGTGCGCTGGCCTTGGATGCTGGCAGGGACTCCATGCCCAGGACCTTGTGGATCTGACGGAAAGCAAGCAGCCGCAGAGCATGCTGGGAACAGAGAGGATACAATCGATAGATAGACAAAGTTAAAGTGCTTACTAAGAGCTCATACTATGAGAGATGCTTATACATAATTAACAGTGATAAAACAGAAAATAGAGTAAAAATTAAGTTTAAAAAGTGAGACTGATACTGTGTGAGAGTCGTGCAAATTGCATTAATATATAATATGCACAATAAGAAAGCATGAAGGTATAATAGAGAAACACAGGTGTGTTCACCTGTCACAGAACGAGAAGTTATTACAGTTTTACAGAGGATGTTATGAACAACTTCCTGAATGTTCTTTATGGCAGTGGGGTTGAACATGAGAAGTCTGAGCAGGAATGGGAATCCAGTACTCCACTTCCTTGGACTTATTAGCCTGCCTGCCTGTGAATCCTACTCACTGGTTCCAGTTGTGCTACAATCAGTCGATTTCAGACGTATCAGAGGAGAAAAATATGGACATTACTTTTATTTTTACTGCACAAAGGGACGACAGCACGATGGCAAACTGAACCCAGGACAGAAACAACTGCATCGTACTGCTAACACACACAACGTTGGCTCTTTGCAAGCATCTGCACAGACGGCATGCTAACGCTAAGCTAGCCAAGAACCCAGAGTAAAAGCTGAGCGAACGCCGACCCCGGGCTGCAGCTCAGCTTCTACCTGTTGGTGTTTCTAAAGTAGAATCGCCATGGCGATCGCATTAAAGCGTCTTTGTGCTGGTTCTTATTTTTGCTTTGCGTTTTCCCACCTAAATGCTAAGACAAAGGTCACACGTGTATCCTCATTAGGACAGGGATTTGTGTTAATCTGCATGAATGATGAACGTAACGTCTTTTTGATATGTTGCTTAGCAACGGTGACTCTCAAAGCGGAGCGATAAGACAACGAGAAGGGACTGAATCAATATTGGAATCGGGTTCGCTAAATTCCCATCCCTACTTGTTAGTGCCTATGATGGTCTCAGGTGTACAGCTGTGTGTGGGTACCTGTGCACCGGCAGTGATGTCCTCTCTCGCTTGAAGTTCCATGCTTTCCAAAGCATCTGTTGGCTCCTTCTCACAGGGGTCCATCAGACCTGGTCCGTCTGAGTGAAGGCAGGAGAAAGAGAGTTAATCGCTATTTTGTAGCAGCTCAAAGGGAAGCAAATGCGACTAAGTTCTGCACGTGGCATTCATCGACTGCTTTCCTTAGCGCGTGTGTGTGTGTGTGACCTGGCAGCAGGATGCCGGTGGAGATGCACTCCAGGACTCTGCGCATTGCCTCCCCTGGGCTAAGTGGGCCTGTGGCACTGCTGATAACCTTCTCCACCAGCAGCTCCATCGCCTGGAAGAAGAAACAGTCAAATGGAAGAAGACATCACATGTCACGTGTATACTGTCGTACTGCCTGTCCATTAAACACCAGCTTAGGACATTTGAAACTATCGCCTCCCACACAGTCCAATCGAGTCTGACCGAGTTATGAATGCTCAGCATGCTTTGCATAATGTTCCTTCGTAGATCGACCAAGCAGACAAACAACAAGACAAATGAAAGAGAGAAAACCTCATCAATAAGCAAAAACAGGATAAATGAAGCCACTTACCCAGCAGGGGATCTTCCCCCAGGTGGGAACCCGCTGACATAAATCTCTCAACACCCGAATGATGATCACACAGGACTGCAGAGTTATATAAAAACGGCCTTGTTCCTGCACATGTACAACAGGTATCTTATGCTGATGCTGTAAATGAATGAATGAATGAATGCTTTATTGGCCATATGCAGGTTGCCCCGCAGAGGAATAGGCAGAAACAGTGAACCTTGAAAACCAGCCCTCTGTAACACATGTCTGTGCATCTCACAGCCAGGCTCATCCTAAATATGAAGACTCTAGAAACAGTCAGTGCATATGCAACTCACTCATATTTCTTGCTTTGATTCATGCGAATGAAAACTTGACTACGGCTGACCTTAATCTGGTCTTGGATAAAGGTGATATGATGTACAAAGAGGCCAAGAAAAGATTTCCAAAAAATATTCATTTGGCAACCGATGAGCTTCCAGACAAAGTTGATGATTGCAGGTCTATATATCATGTTGACATGACACAGCCTTGGGACATATGAAGAACCTCCAGAGGAAACAGTAGATACATTTCTGATCTTAGAAGCAGGACTGAGCTGCCTGTTGTCAGATGTGCAGTATGCCTTACTGATTATGAGTGGATTGTGTATCGCAGTGTTCAGATCCAATTCAGGCAAATATGGTTTCTTTGATCCACACTCCAGAACACCCAGTGGTCTTCCTCTACCACTGTGGTCACGTAATCGTGGTACAGCAGTGATGGTGAAATTCTCACTCCTCAGTGACATGATTAAGAGGCTCCAAGATTCTTATGAAGGGATTGAGATATCACCCTCTTGTACCTATGAACTGAAGCCTGTGCAGTTCTACCTTAGAACTTTTTACTGTTTTTTTTTAAACATTAGCCATTTTTTTCCTTTTCATTTTTTTTCAGTTATCATGATGTATGCAAAGACCAGAACATAAAACGGTGATGTAGACTACAGAAGGCTATATGCCTTTTAACAGATATTCTTAGCATACAAATAACACAATGTGACATACTTCTTAATTATAAGGGCTCTGCTTATGTTAACTAAGCCATAAGCACCTGTGCGAATTTCACATCTTTGCAGCACCGTAGCAGGTACACTGACTGCTAGCCACACAGTTTTACACTCTTACATTCATGTGCTCTTTGTACACTCTTGGCTAATTAACTGTGACGTTTACATTACAAGTTATTAACACAGAGAGCATTGAAAAACGTATAAGTCTTACATGCATGTTCGGGTTTACAATTTTCTCTCAGTTGCCCCGTGCCATGTTATGAGCTCCCCGTGACTCCGCGGGATCCGAAGCTGCAGCACTTACTCTGTTCCTGGCATGCATGAATTCAGAGTTAAAAATATGTGGCACCTCCTACTGCACGGAGTGTGTGATATCAAGAAAGACGTCTTAAGAGCTTAAAAGAATATGATTAGACTTCTTTAACTTATCAAGACCTTCCCTTCTTTCACGTTTTTAACACTAACATGCGTAAGATGACCAAGGGTGTCATGGTCCGGGTGTGTGCCAGTGTGTCTCCCTCCGAGCCGGCGTCTCCACCCCGGGGAGGGGCCTCAGTGTTTTTGCTGATCGCTTACACCTGTGGGTAATTTAGCCGGGGACTCATAAGGCCAGCGTACTCAATCTCTCTTCGCCAGATTCTCTGCTAACATCAGTCAGTGCAGGCCACCACCATAATTCCCTACGTATTTTGTGAATCTCCTTGCCTCACTGTATGTTTGTCTTTTGTGCGCCTCTCTCTTAGCTACACCTAACTGCCAACCCCTGCCGAAGAGCTCCTACTTGGATACTGGACCATCTGGCAGTCCCACAGGCTATTACCCGAATCACCTACCTGCCTCTCTGCCTCCACGCCAGGAGTTTTTGGATTACACATCCGGACTACTCACCCCTCTACGTCATCTCCGACCACCTGTGGCAAGTACGCAGTACGAAGGAGGATCCTGAACCAACAACATATTCATATGTCTCCTTATCCGTATCTGAACATCTGCACTCTGTTACAGTGACCCCGACCTTTTCCTGGATCTAATGTGACTTGCTTTCCAGTCCAATCCCCGGAATAGCTGTCCCCTCTGACCCGGACCAGATTGTTACTTAGTTTCAGTGGTGGAACGTCGTACTTGTCTAACTCACCTTTTTGTTTATGAATATTTGTGGAATCATTAAACATTATTCTTAAAATCTTACGAGCTGTTCGGCGTCCTGCATTTGAGTCCTGTCACTCGTCTAAAACTGTCTCGGCCGTAACAGAGGGCCTACACAAACATCAAGATTATTTTTAATTCACAGGCTCAAGGGAAATATATAAAACATCAGGGTTTTGTGTTTGTCCTATTTAATCGAATGGACATTATCGTGTCTCATAAAACTCTCTTTCTGTGTGCGGGTGTGTTTGTGTGTGTAATTTCAGAATGGCTTCATCAAAACCTCATCGCAATACCAGTGAGCCATACAAGAGGCTGCCAACTCTAACGGTGAAAGTGGTGTATCTTAAAGAAACCCCTAAAGTCACTGGCTGGCATTTCTCTGATGGAAGTGCAAGGCCCAAAGCTGTCCACAGTAATACAAGTGCGGCAGTATGTGACGGGACAAATGTGTTCAGATTTGTTATATTTGAAAGCTTGGCCTCCCAAATTAAAGAGGGTAAAACATATACAATTAGAAATTTTAGAATGACCACATTTGGAAGCACAAGAACAATGCTTTCCAGTAAGGACACGGCAGTGTATGTCAGTGTGCCCATCCAGGTCAGTCAGCAGCTGGAGGACGAAGCAAGGCTGCTTCTGGAGCCACCTACCACCTCGATCTCACTAACCAACATCAGCCAGTCACAGATGATGTACGTGACAGTGAAGGAATGGGTAACAGCTGTAAGTGTTAGGAGTTGGGTTCTGGTTATGTGGTGTTTTTGTCTGTATGTGTTTTTGGGTGCCTCCCTTTTAGTATAGGTAGGCGGGGCAGTAAGTCATTGAACCTGGCACACCTGTTACTCATCAGATGCATTCTTCTGAAGTGTTCTTTAGGAGCTACGTGACAGAAGTTTTTGGAGAGTCTGTAATTCTGCCCCTGCCTGCTGGAGCCGTTGGATTATTTCTGGTGACTGTAAGGAGTTTTGTTTCCTCCCTAGGATTTCGCCTCATCTGGTTTGTTTTCCGTCTGGAGGTTTTGGCAATAAACAGTACCAAGTAAGCTCTCCAACTCTCTGTAAAGTTTACTTTAAGCTTTTCTCGGTTATCGGGCAAGACCCTCCTAATTCTCACGTCCCTCTTCCTTTTTTTAGATCGAGTGCATTACCTGTGTGTGTTTCCTACACCTGCACGTCCTGGCTCTGCGTCCCCATTCATACGCTGTTGTATATACTTTGTCCTTGTTAATACCTCCCCATCGCTGTAAATAAACTGTCTTCACAGCAACTCTGCCTCCGTGCGTTCTGCTCCCTGGGTCCATCTGCATTTGCCATAACAGTAAGTTTCCCCACATTAATTTACTACTAACACATTTAGATGTAGCTTAAGGTTTTATATGTTTTGTTTTTACTGTTCCAAGTTAAAGCTAACACACCAATTTTAGGGCACTTTCAAAACAAAAATCATATAAATGAAAATCAGAGTATGACAAAAGAAAGAGGATAGTTCTTTTGAGATTTAAAGCATGGAGAGCGAAATTTTAACTATGTACAAGTTAAAATGGGACACGGTTATCTGCTGCAATATGCAGATTTGTGTCCATTTTTAAAATAATTGTCCTTCTCTGTCACATTTAGATGGAACCCTTGAAAAAAAACTGAAAGGGAACGGGGGCAATATTGGATCACCTGTAGAGATCACTCATTTGAAAGGAAACAACTCGCACTCATATGACTTTGCACTTCACACATCAGCATTTACTGTGGTTAAGGTCGGTAAATTACTTTATGCAGTGTCTTCATGCTTTTAGTACTGGTCTTAAACTGGCCATGAAGTTCTTTTTCTTTTCTTTTATTATCTACAGCCTGGAAGTGGGATCCATGAGATTAAACCGCGAGGTTACAGAACCATTGGCCAAGACCAAGAGGTCCTGGACTCCGATGACATTCCACATATTGTCATCTGCTGTATGGCTAAAGGTGTTCCCAGACATCCTCCCTTCAGTGATCCTGCTAAATTACGAACACGGCACCGTAACAGACATTCTGATGCCAGAGGAGTAACGTCCTTTATTATTTTCCCAGCATTTCTATTTATTTAGTTATTTATCTAATGTATTTTTTAAAATCTTTTGTTTATCTTTAAGTAATTAGTTAAAGATGAAAATTAAATAGGTTGAAGAAAAAAAAAATCAGTTAATTAGTTCAGTGTTTTGTGGGGGTTTGTTAATCCTGAATGTTTTAATAAATGCTTTGCAAACTTGGAGCGTCTTATTTAATTTAATGAAAAAATGTATTTACATGTACTTCAAATGATTTGAGGGGGCAACACTAAATTAGTAAATTCCAACTGAAGAAAATGGAGAAAGATGAGGAGGAGAATAAAAGTTTTTACTGTGATTGCATTCCTGTTTTGAGCGAAGTTCCTTGTTTTTACTGTTATTAGAAGCATCTTGAGTCTGTATTGGTTTCCAAGTCATCACTCTTCAGAGTGTTTGTTTGTGTTTCAGTGAATTAGTTTAGTAAAAGCAGACTGCATTGTGCCATGATCGCTGCTAAGAAGATGTTGATGACCCCACACAGACTGTTTTTCACACTGTTCTCTGGCAAGAGGCTGCTGTCCATCACTTCAGCCTTATTTTACTGACTTCCTGCCTGACAAGAAGTCACTGATCTACACACCCAGCAGATCAGAGTAGATGTCAAGATGTTCTGGTTTTTCTTTCAAGAATGTAAGATTCTTGAGTTTAGACACTTAAAATGAATAATCCCACTTTTGTAGTGATAAAAAGAATATTTCAATATGCATTCAGATGTATTCTTTTGTTATAGTCAGGTTGTTTTTTTTGTTTTTTTTAAGGTACAGTAGAAAAGCATATAAAGATGATCAGCTACTTTCTAACTATTCAACTTTCAACAGTTCTGCACTTTTGTTTTCAGATGAAAAATCTTTTTTCCATCTCATTCAACATTTTTAACTTAAAATTCAGCAATTAATTCATTTCAGTGCATACCTTCAGATTTCAGCATTCACACTGCAGTTTCTTCAGAAAATGCACTTTCTAGTTCCAATCAATTTTATTTATTTTTTTATTCCACTGTGACTCGTTGGCCACTAATTTCTGGACCAGTTCTTGTGTAATTTTCTCTGTTACCTTTTGAGAATGGATTATTGACAGTCATCAGGTCTTTGAAGGAGTTCTTAAGGACATGACTGTCAGATACTGCTCTGAAACCAGCCGGTGTCCAAAGAAAGCTTTGAAAGACGTCTTGGAAAATCTTGGAAAACTATCGCTCAAGACAGGTTGGAAATGTAAGAAAATATAAATGAATGAGTGTTGGTTAAAGACTTTTCCACAGTTTTATAATAAAGAAAAAAAACTTTTATGTTTTTAAACTAAATAACTTTTGTTCTTGTTCTTCTAAAACATAGGTGTCAAACTCCGCCTAATTATATTTGGCCCGCGAAGCCAATACTAAATTATTATTAGAGCTGGCCTACTTGTCATGGGCTGGGTCTGTGACCCAGTGTTTGAGTTCTTATATGTATCTTTTGTATTCATTTGTGCCCTAGTTTAGCTCACCTAGTTAATTTCTAGATTGCTGTTTAGTCTTGTTCCTTAGTTGTTTAAGTCATCTCCCCCTGTACTAAGTCTCCCTGGTTCATGCGTCATGTCTGCGTGGTTATGTTTAGTTCATGTCATGTCTAATCTCCATGTTTCCTGTTTTACTTTGAAAGTCTGTATTCAATGTCAGTGTATTTAGTTTCACCTCTCCTGTCCTGTCGTTAGGTTCATGTGTGTCAGCTGTGCTCCCA
>NW_024582479.1:917412-923914 GCF_018398535.1 Haplochromis burtoni | reverse complement strand
CCTGCTATACTCATCGCTGTCGTTGCTTGTCATCAGACTGTCAGCGCTCAGCGTGCATCAGAAGATAATGTCACTAATTTTACAAAGAAGGGAACTAAAGACAGAAAAGAAGCTCTCTGTGTTAATGAGACAGATTTTAGAAAACAACTTTGTCAGAACAAAAGAAGAAGTCCTATTTTAGAAAAGAGAAATTTCAGCAAGATGAAACCGTGTACAGACAACAGGTAAACAATTTTGGTCATAATAACTGTTTTATTTTTGATGTCTTTTGAGTAAGAAGGCATTAAACAACATATAGTTTATAACTAAACGCCTAAGTAACAAGGAAAGTACAAACTAGGACAGGAGGAAACTGACAGGAGGCAAGCTGGGATACAGAAGATGGGATGACTCATTACTGCATGACTGTCTGCTCCTTAGAAACTGTTTAAATTTTTAAATGATCAAACTATGTTTTTTTTCTGTTGTTGTTGCTGCGTGGTGAGGCAATTGTGCAAAATATTTTCCAAGTAAGACTTTGTAATTCTCCACAGACATTAAGCCAGATCATTGTGAGATTTCATGAGTTCATTATGAGTATGAGGAGCTTGGTCTTGTTTCCCTGTTAATGTATGAATGAAATAGTTTTCCTGAGATTGCTACATTTGTGAGACCATGACAATAGTCAATAGCCATTTTAGTCAATGTGAAGCTTGATGTGGAGCTCACAGCAGTGTTTTCAGCTACTATGAATGCTGCCATAGTAACGGTGACAGTGTGATGATAAGCAAGTGTAATGTTTATCACCTTCACCATTTTTATGTTTGGCACATTGGCAAAAAAGTACAGCTAAGGCTGATTCATGATTCATTGTAAGGTATGTACAAATTCTGATTTATGTTTATTATTGTTTGAAATTGACATGAGCGCTTAAATTTATCATGAAAATATGCCAGATTTAGCCACACAAGCTATTTTTTGTCTGTAGTTCCTGGCGGTTTGATCGAAGACAGAAATGTAATTAACATAACACACATATTTTATAGATTTAAAGAAAGAAGTAAAACATGTCATGTTCTTTATTTCTGTGGGTGTATGTGCCACCTGATAGTACTTTTCCTGAGGGCTGTTCTACTGTTCCCCCTAGAAGGTGCTCTGTTAAATGTAGATTATTTTGATTTTAGTGAAAGTTGAGAGTTTTTTATGTTCTTTTTTAGACCATATAGAATATCTGTAAATTTAATAAACCATATCTTGTTTAAATTTTTGTAATGATGAAACAAATTTGACTTTTTATGCAGCAATTTCAAGGTCTGCTTAAAGTCTTTTTATTGACTGTAGTCCAGCTTGTGTTAGTGAGAGAATAGTTCATATGACAGGGAATCATGGCATTGATTTACATTTTTGAGGCTTTAGTCGTTAAATTGTTTCTAATATATTTGACCCTATTGACTCTATCAATGCTTCATTCATCCAATATACATCCTTTGCTCTTGAATGTTTAAGAGAAGAAAATATTATATGAATTTTAGAATCAGTCACTTCTCTAAAAGTCAGCATCTGACTTTGAGCCTTAAAAAATCTAAAGTCAGCTTTAGTATTTAGAATAATTTAAGTCAGCTTTAACGTTTTGATGAAAAATAAAAAAAATAAAAAAAGGCTGTTGTTGCCACTATAATTTGATCACGAATCACACTTCTCCCGTTTTGTTAAACCACAGGCATTGTATTTCCCTGCCAGGGGTGGATCCAGAGAAATTTTCTTAGGGTGGCAAAGATATCAAATGGCGTGGCAAAATCAAAGCCCTTTTTTTTTTCCAAACACATATGCAGGTGGTTATATATGGTTATAATGATTCAAATGCAGTAAGCATACACGTTTTTCATATAAATATAGTCTATAACTTAATTATTGTCTGTAGCCCACATAATTACACACTTTAGTTACATAAAACATGTGAGTTTTAATCTTATGTACTGTATAGCCTGTATAATAAATAAATACGTAGCCCAATAACTATAAAATCCAGAAAGCTACACAACATGGGGCAGTTCAGTTACAAACACAAGTCTAACTTAGGTTTCACACTGTTTTTTGTTAGAAAACAATCACATTGTTACATGCTTAAATTACACAAAATGTCAGAAATCTGCACTGTCATGAACAAAAATTTAAACCTAATTTTCCATGATTTGTTGGATTAACCCACTGAGGTCTGAAATACAACCGGCCATTTTTGACTCCTTTTGAGTTTACGTTTGTATTTCACCCTCAAATTGTTTCATTTTGTTTTTTCCCCCCTTACCTTGTTTGGTATCATTCTTTTCAGCTCAATGAAATTCAGTTGTTTTTTTCACTGACATACTGCATTAGTATTACTGATCTGAAATCACACAAAGAACTTAAAATCCTAGTAGTATTTTTTACTGTAAAAAAACCCCCCACAGATATGTTGAGTGAATTTTTATAACTTGAAATGCAAATATAAAATGTACATTTTGTAAACATATACAACTATTTAAACCATTTAAAAATATTACTAAAACTAAAATGAGAGAACAATCAGGTGTTGCAATAAGATGCCCCACAAATGATGTGTGCCAGAGAAAAAAAGTTTGTCCACCAAAAGACAGAACAGCGCAGTAAACCTGCAGGCCTTGTCACTACCCGATCCGTACCGGAAACCCGATCGGTACCCCGCATGCGCGAAAGGTTTCCACTTCCGGTCGTAGCGTTTTACGATAGTTATGGGTCAGAGTATCTGTTAAGATGTTAAGAATAACAAGTATATCTTAAAATGTTTGCAATAATGAAGCATTTCAGTACAATGTAGACAAAAACGAAAAATAAAAAGAAAGTTACGGATCAGGACTCTCCGATCCTTACTGCGCATGTGTAAAGTCTGACCGTACAAATCGGGTCTACCCGATCCGTACCGCGCATGTGCAGATGTTTTCTTCTTCTTCTGTTCGTTTAATGGCAGTTTACTCCCCAGTGTACGAGGATACCGCCACCTGCTGAGGAGGAGAAAAGCATGAATTTCTTTGTATACGGATTATCCATTGTTTAAATGTCCCGGGCAGTCGAAAAGGAGGCAGAGCTGTTGAGAAATGCTAGGAGCTAACTGGGCGCTAACCGCATCATTCAAGTATATTGAATGTCGCAAAGAGAGGAAGTGACGTAAGATTTGCGCATGCGGGGTACCGATCGGGTTTCCGGTACGGATCGGGTAGTGACAGGCCTGACAACAGGAGGTGTAGCACTCCGCTGGTTTTCTACTTTGTGACAGTGTTTAAGTTGCAAATGTGCCTCTGTAACATTCATTAGTGCCCTCTAGTGATGGGATTTCCGGCTCTTTTTAGAGATCCGGCTCTTTCAGTTCGGCTCATTAAAAAGAGCCGAACCGGCTCTTCAGGTTGTTTTGTTGCTTTAATTAATTTATTATTAACAATAATATAAAATTATGCACAAAAGGAATTACTAATGTAAAAAAAGTGGTTTTATTTATATATGTTTATATATAAATATATGCGGTGGCCCCTAGAGACAAAGCACGTACAAACTCTAAAGCATATACAAACTCCAAAACACATTTCTAGCGTTAACTGAACTTCCTAAACAGAGCTACCTAGATCACTTAAATTACACAATTGAAAGCATATGTGTATTGTTTGTGTATTTATAGACAAGCACTCACATATATTCAAATAATTAAAAAAAAAAAGTTCATTTACCTGTTACTACCACAAACCAAATTTGATCGTTGATACTTCCTGGCTTGTGTAGCCACTAGGTAACAAAAGCTCAACACTGCGCCTAGCATCCTGGAACACCTCTGTTGTCTTTTGTATGTGCTTTGGAGTTTGTACATGCTTCTGAGTTTTTATGTGTTTTGGAGTTTGTACGTGCTCCTGAGTTTTTATGTGTTTTGGAATTTTTACGTGTTTTGGAGTTTGTACGTGTTTCGGGGTTTGTACGTGCGTCTGAGTTTTTACGTGTTTTGGAGTTTGTACGTGCTTCTGAGTTTTTACGTGTTTTGGAGTTTGTACGTGCTTCGGAGTTATTACGTCTTTTGGGGTTTGTACGTGCTTCGGAGTTGTTACGTCTTTTGGGGTTTGTACGTGCTTAGGAGTTTGTATGTGTTTTGGAGTTTGTACGTGCTTTGTCTCTAAGGGCCACCATAAATATACTTTATTTATTCACACCACATAAAATGTAATAAATAAATCATATAATACAAAAAACAACTATTTACATTTTAAACTTTTAACTATTTAAATGTTCAGCTTTTTCCTTTTAAACAAATTTAAAGTGAAACAACACAAAACACTGCAAACCACAACACAAATATAAATTAAAATATGAAAACAAAATGAAGATGCATATTCTCTGTCATATGGGCCTGCACGAATAAGCTTTCTGAATCCGTTATCGTGGATGATTACTATACCTTTCTAGTGTGACGTTATTGTCCCTGGCTCTCTTTCTCTCCGGCTCTGTTCCTGTGCTACTGCGAGTGTAACTACCGCCCCCTCTTCCCAGCCCAAAGCACAAGCCTCGTGCAGAGTGAAGCAGAAAAAAGGGCAAGAGAGAGGGTGAGAGAAAGAAAAAAAACAACAACCCATGGCTCCCATTAAGGAGCCGGCTGGCGTTGTTCACTTCAAAGAGTCGGCCCTAAGAGCCGTTTAGGACACATCACTAGTGCCCTCACTGACACACAAAACAAAACAACTACACAAGACAACACAACACACTAAGTATACACTCCACACCAAACTCACAAATCGCCCACATCTAAAAACTCTCTCGCTCGCTCTGTCTCCTGCTGTTACTTCACTCCCAAAACTTTCCCTCTTCCTAAACAACCAAATCCCACGTGATGACTTTTTTTTAATTGGTCGACATGGTACATTTTTCCACCGATAGGAAAGAGGTGGCCTTTTCCCTTTCTTTACTGTTTTTGTGCTGTCCTTACAAAACGCTTAAAGCACAGTATTTAGAAAAAAGCATGGCTGATATATATTATCATAACTCTGGATTTACTGGCCTGTAATTAAAATTTAAAAACTTTGAAGTCCGAACTTTTAATGTGGGCTGAAATAGAGACTCAGCATGGCTGCAGCTTGTTGCCATGTCAGCTTACATCAGTCATGTGATTTGGAGGTGCAGTGTCCACAGAGGGTTAATAACACTCACCTTCCTTCCATGTCCAGAGTGTAACATCCAACCACCTGTGTAAAAAGCGAAATTCCCATTATATTATTCAAAATGTGCTCTGGCACAATCATAAACATAGCTTGCTACTGAAAACAAGAAAAAAGCCGTCCTGCAATGGGCTGAACCATTTGTTAATGATGGAGGGGGGAAACACTATGCAATATATTCAGTTTTAGCATTTATACTCACCGTTGACTGTAACTACGCTCAAACTGTTAATGCTATCTTATTTTAATAAACAACACTGTCATATGGAAAACTGGGGTGGCACTTGGGGTGGCAAGGGATCATTTTAGGGTGGCACTTGCCACCCCATACCACCCTTCTAGATCCGCCCTGCTAACTTCTTTAAATTCTGCCAAGTTTCTCTTTGCTTTCCAGATAACATCAATAAAAATGCTTACTTGGCCTGAGCTGTTTTTTTACAACCTTATTTCTCAATGTAATAAAAAACCCACCTGTCATGCTGTGTTTTATTCTGGAGAGCCACCTTTAGGCATGGTTCCTTTGTTTCATAAGTAAACATAAACATATTTCCATTTAACCAAAGTAAATAAACTTTTTGGCCAGTTTTACTTTTAAGTTGTCTGATATATACTTTTCTGTAATAAAGTTATGAAAGCATGACAATTATTATCCATGCTTTCATGAAAAAAAAACCCAACAACAACCCTGTGCTCTTTACAGTTTATTTCAGTGATTGATTTTCGAGATTCATTTATTCACTCTTATACTGCTCATTAAATCTCCTTTTTGTACATTTTCTTAAAACCAGGATCATATTGTGGTCAGATAGCCCTTTAACACCTCTTTTAACTCTTTTTAAATGTATCTCTCCAATTTATATTAAAATCACCTAATGACCTCACTATTGTTAATACACTCTTTAATAAGAATATTCAGTTTATTATAAAACAATTTTTGTTGCAGATACTGATCTATAGATTTATAATTGCAGTGAAGGACAATTTTCAGCTGAGTATTAATTTGAGAACTGCACATTCCGAGTCATTAACATGACCATTGTATTTGTTTACAGCTTATACTGTTTTTAACATTGAAAAGAACTAAAATAATAAAACCTATTAAAATATAATAACAATGCACATTCAATATGTGAGCAGGGGAGTTTTCATATAGCCATCTCTACAATAAGAACATAAGGTCCAGGTTTGAGTCATACATAAGATGTTGTAATTGTTCCACATTAGGAAAGATGTTTTAATGTCCATCTAATAGTTACTTGGTCTAGCCTGAGAATCCCATAATCCGGTTGTTCAGTCTGACGTCACTAGCTGTGTCTGGG